>NC_088212.1:21571843-21875505 GCF_036934945.1 Oncorhynchus masou masou | reverse complement strand
TCAGTACATGTGCAAAATATTTATATTTAAACAAATAACAATGTACATAAAATTAAGAAAGTTGTATCATGCTTTGTGAATAGGCCATCTTATGTTACTGTATATCAACATATTGTTAGAAATTAACCAAGAACCCCAAAAATAAAATAGTATTTTTAAACCTGTTGTTTATTCCCTGTTATTGTTAATTTTGTTTAATGAATTAATCATACTTTTGTATATATTGTGTATGTGGACACCCCTTCAAATTAGTGTATTTGGCTATTTCAGCCACACCTGTTGCTGACAGGTGTATAAAATTGTGCACACAGCCATGCAATCTCCATAATCTCCAGAGCTGCCCCAGTCAACTGTAAGTGCTGCTATTGTGAAGTGGAAATGTCTAGGAGAATCAACGGCTCAGCCACAATGTGGTTGGTCCTACAAGCTCACAGAACAGGACCGCCGAATGCTGAAAAGATTGTCTGTCCTCGGTTGCAACACTCACTCCAGAGTTCCAAACTGCCTCTGGATGCAACGTAAGCACAATAACTGTTCCTCTGGAGCTTCATGAAAGCAAGCCTTAGATCACCATGAGCAATGCCAAGTGTCAGCTGAAGTGGTGTAAAGCTCGACGCCATTGGAATCTGGAGCAGTGGATACGCATTCTCTGGAGTGATACCTCATCATCTGGCAGTCTGACAGACTAATCTGATTTTGGCAGATGCCAGGAGTATGTGCTACCTGCCCAAATGCATAGTTCCAACTGTGAAGTTTGGTGGTGGAAGGGCTGTTTTTCATGGTTTGAGCAAGGCCCCTTAGTTCCAGTGAAAGGAAATCTTAACACTACATCATGCAATGACATTCTATATGATTCTGTGCTTCCAACTGTGTGGAAACAGTTCGGTGAAGGCCCTTTCCTCTTTCAGCATGACAATGCCCCCGTACACAAAGCTTGGTCAATACAGAAATGTTTTGTCGAGATCGGCGTGGAAGAACTTGACTGGCCTGCACAGAGCCCTGACCTCAACCTCATCGAACACCTTTGGGATGAATTGGAACTCAAACCAGGACTGACTGCCTGACTGCAAGCCAGGACTACTTGCGATGCTGATCAGGCTTCCACATTTGCTTAATATTTTGTGCTGCAGTATTTTATACAGTCAGCAAGTAATCTTGGATGGTATGCATACCACTAAGTTAATTGCTCCCATCTGTAAACCCCAGAGAGTTATAATACAGCCATGACACTTTTAGGGTCTTCTTTTCATCTGGGCACAACAAACACATCGAAATATGTTAAATTATTTCCTGAGGAAAGGGTGCGTAACAGAGCAGTGAGATGTTTGCTGGTTTGATGCGTTGACGTGAATTTCAGATGCATCGCCCTAATGGAATTAATCTGGCTGGAGAGAAATTGCATTTCAGCGCTAAACCAAGGCAGGGATGAGAATGCGCGAAGACGGATCGCCAAGGCAGCCGACTGCCATTCAATGACTATCCTGCTCTCTCAACCGCAGTGCACATTTGCCGTCCGTTTTACATGAGAAAACATGTTTATTTTTTATCATAATACCAATACGTATAACCAAAATCAGCATCTCGAATCGAGGTGATGAAGGCTCGCACATTTTAATCGCTTTTCTTCAAGGAATGAAAACGCTCCAAGATGGTCCGCATCTCAAACGCCCTGGGTTTGGTCATATTGATGGTCGCTCTTCTCATTTTATCCTTAATAAGTTATGTGTCCATTAGAAAGGACAGCATCTTATCTTCCACAAAATATGACAACATAGGAGGACCACCACGGATAATGTTCCACGCAGGATTTCGGTGAGTAGGCTAAATCAAGACCTGAAACTCATAATTTTTATTTTGACATGACTCAAACCACCTAAAATTGTAAAATAAGATGTGATTTATGTCACCGACAAGGCGCATGCGTGACAATTTTGTTCCTAACAATCTTTATGATTGTTTATGTCCACATTGTTCTGTAGGCTATGGCATAATATGGCTAACTGCATCAGGGCCTTAATAAATAATCAAAATAAATAATATTCTGCTGCTCGCTACAGTAGCCTAATCTAATGCAAATCCCTGCATCAATTGCATTTCATTTTTTTAAATGAAAATTCAACTGTAGAATCATTGAATGTTTAAAAATGCCATATGTGACAACAAATCGTTGCTCGACAAGGAGCCGGATTTCAAACAAGAGAACTGTCCAAGGTGCTGAGTGAACGAATCTTGCCTATTGTGACAACCCCACGCCTGAATGCATGCCGTAAATGATCTTTGTCAGTGCTATCTGGAATCCTTGGGACGTCCATACCTTAAACCCTTAACCCCTACCCAAAACTTAACCCTTAACTTAACCAGTTTAAAGTCAACTTCAATGGGGTAGGGACGTCCGGATAGCACGGACTGAATGGGCTTGGACAAATAATCGAAATAAAGAATATTCCTCTGCACGCGGCTGTTGCCTAATCTAATGCAAATCCAGCATCAATTACATTTTTTGTTAAATGAAAAGTCAACGGTGGAATCATTGAATGTCCATAAGTATTCACCCCCCCCCCCTTTTTTTTCTTCTTCGTAGCCTTACGAAGTGGGATTGAAATGGATAATATTTTAATGGTTTGTAATTGATCTACACAAAAGACTCCATATTGTCCAAGTGAAAATAAAATTATACAAATGTTTCCAAATGAATACAAAATCATTTTCTAATATAGGCTAATGTTAGTCGTTTCTTAAGTATTCACCCCTTTTTTAGGCATGCCTAAATGAGATCAGGAGTAAAACGTGGCTTAACAAATAAATTACATGGACTCACTCTGTGTGAAATAACAGGCATTGACATGATGTTTGAATGACTACTCCGTCCCCCATACATGCAACCTCTCTAAGGTCCCTCAGTCAGTTATTGCATTTCGAGCACAGATTCAACTACAAAGACCAGGGTGCATGGTCAAGGAGCATGGTCAAGTTAATAATTAAGCTGTGAATTAAACCACTCAGATACATCAAATATACGTCATCATTCTGAACTGAGCTGCAGGACAGGAAGGCAACTGCTCTGGGATGTCACCATGAAAAACAGCTACAGAGCTACAGACTGATGGGAGAAAACTGAGGATGGATCAACAACATTGTAGCAACTCCAAAATAATGACCTAAATGAATGAATGATTGAAAATAACAATATACAGTAAATATAACTAATACAAATATTAAAAAACATGCATTCTGTATGCAACAAAGCACTAAAGTTATACTGCAAGAAAACACAGCAAAGGAATAACATTTTTGGCCTAAATGCAAATCGTTATGTTTGGGGCAAATCTACCTCCTTACCTTCATAAAAAGAAACGGGATTGCGCAAAGCACATATAAAATCCTACTGCAAAACCTGCTTCAGTCTGCTTTACACCAGACACTAGGAGAGGAATTAACCTTTCAGCAGGACATTGACCAGGCCAAATCTACACTGGAGTTGCTTACTAAGAAGACAGTGACTGTTCCTGAGTGGCCAAGTTACAGTTTTGACTGAAATCTGCTTGAAAATCTATGGCAAGACTTGACAATTGCTGTCTAGTCATGACCCCCAACACCTTGAAAGAGCTTGAAGAATGTAGAAAGAATAAGGGGCAAATATTGCACAATCCAGGTGTGCAAAGCTCTTAGAGACCCACCCAAGAAGCCTCACAGCTGTAATCACTGCCAAAGGTGTTTCTAACATATATTGGTTCGGTGGGGGGGTGAATACTTTTCTAATCAAGGTTTCATTTTTCATAACATTTTCAAATTGAAGGCATTTTTATTTTTTTGTTATTTTGATATTACAGTGTATTTTGTGTAGATTGTTCACAAAAAAATAAAATTAAATCCATTTGAATCACACTTTGTAACACAATAAAATGTGAATAAATCCAAGGGGGTGAATACTTATGATACTCAATGTAATGCTTACAGTACATGCTGACAATATCAACAGTGTCTTTACTAAGGGAAACTCTCTTCCTCTCAGGTCCCAGTTTGCCCTGAATTTCCTGGACCCATCCTTCATCCCATTAACCCATGCTCTGAATGAGGAGCTGCAAGGGAAACCATCCAAATGGACATTTAATAGGACCGCCTTTTATCAGCAAAGGTATTATGATTATGTGGGATTTCTGTAATAATCTGTAGAAACTTTTATATTGTTTGTAAAGCAGTTTAACAGAATACTGTTTGTGTTTAGTAAAACATTACAGTTTATTTGCCATTTGCAGTTGGCTGCAAAACTACATTTGGTAGAAACAGCAGCTATGAGCTGATATTTTTATCTGTTAACTACCTTTCAGGAAAGAGATCTTCCATTACATTGATGTGGCCAACAACTTCTCCCTCACCAAGAACGGTGTACGCGTCGGCCAGCTGATGCACTTCGACTTCTCCAGTCACAAGTATGTCTTCTCCATAAACAACAACCTGAAGTCACTGCTTCCTGATGCTTCGCCAATCCAGAACAAACACTACAATGTGTGTGCCGTGGTGGGTAACAGTGGGATCCTGACAGGCAGTCACTGTGGGCCAGAGATCGACAGCGCCGACTTTATCTTCCGCTGCAACTTCGCCCCTACCGACTCCTACTACAAGGATGTGGGCCGGAAGACCAACCTCACCACCTTTAACCCCAGCATCCTGGAGAGATACTACAACAATCTGCTGACCATCCAGGACCGCAACAACTTCTTTCTCAACCTGAAGAAGCTGGAGGGGGCCATTTTGTGGATCCCTGCGTTTTTCCTCCACACCTCGGCCACCGTCACACGGACCCTGGTGGACTTCTTTGTTGAGCACAAGGGGCAGCTGAAGATCAAGCTGGCCTGGCCAGGAAACATCATGCAGGATGTCAACAGGTATGGAGAAGGAAGGGACTGAGTTTTGTGCCAGAGTTCTGGGCATCAGAGCAGTCATGGTTGGTTTTGTTCTCACTTTCAGACACCATTGTTACTACAAACTGTAAAAAATAAATAAATGCTGGATTGAGATATAACCCAACAGAGGTATGGATTAATAGGGGCGTGGCTTTTAGGTAGGGTTTTTTGGCCACCGGTGATAGTAAATGTCATTCCTGTTCATTTGTTCTATACCGGATGTTACGGTTAAACACTTTTCAAGCTTTTATGAGGCTTACAGGAAAACTCCACCCCAAAAACATATTTTGGTATTTGTTTCATTAGTCCATTGTTGATATAGTCCCAAAATGTGTTGTATGTCAGCAATCAAGTTAAGATATATAACTTTCAATATAAAAAAATACAGCCGGTATGATGCATTTTGCATCATATGTTGCTACGCCTCTAATAAGCCACTTTTATGTTCCCCAGCAAGAAAACCAAATAATGTCACTCAAAGAGAAGGAGTACTAACAAAGAGTCACTGACCACAACCAAAATGAAACAGGTGGGGTTTTAGGAGGGGTTCCGAAAGACACTCATGGGGGTGTCCACTGAAAGTTGACTAGCAACAACAACTGGGACCTAAAAGACACCCACCATGACCGCCCACTAAATTTGCCCAAGAAGAGGCAAAAAAAACAAAAACACAACAAACAGTACGACAGTAAGCAAAACAAAAATGGGAGCAAAACGAAAACTGGGAAGATCAGATTAAGGATTGTTTTAACTCTCTACATCTCTCAAGACAACTGGAGCACTGGGCCAGCCACTCGTAAATATCACCTGGGTCAGCACAGGTGAAACACCTCCCACTAACGAGATGACAATAAGGTGGCACCAATCGGTGCACCCCATGTGCTAGCATGCATCCTCAAAATATAAATGGAAAAACCAAAGCCTGTAACACCTTCCCCCTTAAGACAACAAATATATCCTATTTGTTTGTTGGACAAGTTTGCTCTCAACCAACAGAAAATAACTACCATCTCACAACATGATCAACTTAAATGCGTCACCTTCTCCAATATAAACATTGTGTCTACTGGCTGTCAATAATTCAATGCCAGACAGAACAGCCACTTTTTGGGGGGTAAATATACAGTGAAACAGAAAGTATTCAGACCCCTTCACTTTTTCCACATTTTGTTAAGTTACTGCCTTATTGTAAAATGTATTAAATTTTCCCCCCATCAATCTACCTACACACAATACCCCAAAATGATAAAGCAAAAACAGGTTTTTAGAAGAAAAAAAAAATCACATTTATATAAGTTTTCAGACCCTTTACTCAGTACTTTGTTGAAGCACCTTTAACAGTCAGAGACTTGTCCTGAAGCCACTCCTGCATTGTCTTGGCTGTGTGGGTTAGGGTCGTTGTCCTGTTGGAAGGTGAACCGTTGCCCCTGTCTGAGGTCCTGAGCGCTCAGGAGCAGGTTTTCATCAAGTCTCTCTCTGTACTTTGCTCTGTTCACTATTGCCCTCAATCCTGACTAGTCTCCCAGTCCCTGCCTCTGAATAACATCCCCACACTATGATGCTGCCACCACCATGCTTCACCGTAGGGATGGTGTCAGGTTTCTTCCAGATGTGATGCTTGGCATTCAGGCCAAAGAGTTCAATCTTGGTTTCATAATTTTTTTTCATGGTCGGAGAGTCCTTTAGGTGCCTTTTGACAAACTCCAAGCAAGCTGTCATGTGCCTTACTGAGGAGTGGCTTCCAACTGCCACTCTACCATAAAGACCTGATCGGTGGAGTGCTGCAGAGATGGTTGTCCTTCTGGAAGGTTCTCCCATCTCCACAGAGGAACTCTGGATCTCTATCAGAGAGACCTCGGGTTCTTGGTCACCTCCAGACTACAAGGCCCTTCAATGCGATAGCTCAGTTTGCCCAGGCAGCCACCTCTAGGAAGAGTCTTGGTGGTTCCAAACTTCTTCCATTTTAGAATGATGGAGGCCACTGTGTTCTTGGTACCCTTCCCCAGATCTGTGTATCGACACAATCCTGTCTCAGAGTTCTACTGACAATTCCTTCAACCTCATGGGTTGGTATTTACTCTGCCATGCACTGTCAACAGTGGGACCTTATATAAACAGGTGTGTGCTTTTCCAAATAATGTCCAATCAATTGAATTTAACACAGGTGGACTCCAATTAAGTTGTGGAAACATCTCAAGGATGATCAATGGAAACAGGATGCAATTGAGCTCAGAGTGCGAAATTCAAAATACAAAAATCGTAATATTAAACATTCATGCAAATACAAGTGTCTTACATCGTTTAAAAGCTTAACTTCTTGTTAATCCAACCGCGTTGTCAGATTTCACAAAGGCTTTATGGCGAAAGCATACCATGCGATTATCTGAGGACAGCGCCACACACCAAAATACTTTTCCAAACCAGCACAGGCGTCACAAAATCACAAATATCTATAAAATAAATCACTTACCTTTGAAGATCTTCCTCTGTTTGCAATCCCAAGGGTCCTTGCTACACAACAAATGGTTGATTTGTTCGATAAAATCCTTCTTTATATCCCAAAAATGTCAGTTTAGTTGGCGTGCTTGATTCAGTAATCCACTCGTTCAACTTACATACAAACTAATCCAAAAAGTTACCAGTAGAGTTCGTCCAAACAAGTCAAACAATGTTTCCAATTGATCCTCAGGTACTCTAATATCTAAATAAACGATAACATTTAAGACGAATAATAGTATGTCCAATAGGGAAAAACTACAACTACTCGTTCGTTTTTCAAAAAACAAGCCTGAAACCCTTTCTAAGGACTGTTGATATCTAGTGGAAGCCATAGGCTTGCATTGAAATGGCCTGTGACCTCGAAAATAATTTGGGATGGATTCTCCTCTGGGTTTCGCCTGCCATATCAGTTATGTTATACTCACAGACATTATTTTAACAGTTTTAGACAGAGCATTTTCTATCCAATGCTATCAATTATATGCATATCTTAGCTTCTGGGCCTGAGTAACAGGCAGTTTACTTTGGGCACGTCAGTCATCCGGAATTCAGGATACTGCCCCCTAGCCTTAAAAAGTTAATGGGCTGGAGTGCTCACACAACAAGAAACAGATTTTTCTCTCTTTCTCATTCTCACAGGAGTAATTTACAAACTGTCGGATACAAAAAAAAATACGTTTTCTGCTGATTTTATCTTTGGGCACTGTAGAAAAGGACTGAAACCTTGAGGTGACTTCTCTGGATTGCTTTTTGCGTAGGGATAACAATTTGGGTGTTTTATTTGTGAAAGTAGTTTTATGTGTCAACACAAACTCATCTGCCAGAACTGCAGCTTTCTTAAGAGGGAGATCCTTGTGCTCATAAATGTATTGTAGGTAGCAACCCTTTCGTGAAGCCAATTCTTGAATTGCTCGAGAAGTATAAGTTTCTTTAAATCCTCAAGGTCCCTGACATCTTGAGAACAACAACACTGATCAAAAAGACATGCTTGTTCCCTTGCTAACTCAACATGGCTTTGTGATTCTGTCTTTCGTAATTTACAGAACTGTACGCTGACTCGGTGTGCGAGTTCATTAGAACGTGCGTTGAAGATGTCGTTCCCATAGCAACGATTAAAACATTCCCTAACCAGAAACCTTGGATTGATGGCAGCATTCGCGTGAAACTGAAAGCGCGAACCACTGCTTTCAATCAGGGCAAGGTGTCTGGTAACATGACTGAATACAAACAATGCAGCTATTCCCTCCGTAAGGCTATCAAACAAGCTAAGGGTCAGTACAGAGACAAAGTAGAATCCCAATTCAACGGCTCAGACACAAGAGGCATGTGGCAGGGTCTACAGTCAATCACGGACTACAGGAAGAAATCCAGCCCAGTCACGGACCAGGATGTCTTGCTCCCAGGCAGACTAAATAACTTTTTTGCCCGCTTTGAGGACAATACAGTGCCACTGACACTGCCTGCAACGGAAAAATGCGGTCTCTCCTTCACTGCAGCCGAGGTGAGTAAAACATTTAAACGTGTTAACCCTCGCAAGGCTGCAGGCCCAGACGGCATCCCCAGCCGCGCCCTCAGAGCATGCGCAGACCAGCTGGCTGGTGTGTTTACGGACATATTCAATCAATCCCTATACCAGTCTGCTGTTCCCACATGCTTCAAGAGGGCCACCATCGTTCCTGTTCCCAAGAAAGCTAAGGTAACTGAGCTAAACGACTACCGCCCCGTAGCACTCACTTCCGTCATCATGAAGTGCTTTGAGAGACTAGTCAAGGACCATATCACCTCCACCCTACCTGACACCCTAGACCCACTCCAATTTGCTTACCGCTCAAATAGGTCCACAGACGATGCAATCTCAACCACACTGCACACTGCCCTAACCCATCTGGACAAGAGGAATACCTATGTGAGAATGCTGTTCATCGACTACAGCTCGGCATTCAACACCATAGTACCCTCCAAGCTCGTCATCAAGCTCGAGACCCTGGGTCTCGACCCCGCCCTGTGCAACTGGGTACTGGACTTCCTGACGGGCCGCCCCCAGGTGGTGAGGGTAGGTAACAACATCTCCTCCCCGCTGATCCTCAACACTGGGGCCCCACAAGGGTGCGTTCTGAGCCCTCTCCTGTACTCCCTGTTCACCCACGACTGCGTGGCCACGCACGCCTCCAACTCAATCATCAAGTTTGCGGACGACACAACAGTGGTAGGCTTGATTACCAACAACGACGAGACGGCCTACAGGGAGGAGGTGAGGGCCCATGGAGTGTGGTGTCAGGAAAATAACCTCACACTCAACGTCAACAAAACTAAGGAGATGATTGTGGACTTCAGGAAACAGCAGAGGGAACACCCCCCTATCCACATCGATGGAACAGTAGTGGAGAGAGTAGCAAGTTTTAAGTTCCTCGGCATACACATCACAGACAAACTGAATTGGTCCACTCACACAGACAGCATCGTGAAGAAGGCGCAGCAGCGCCTCTTCAACCTCAGGAGGCTGAAGAAATTCGGCTTGTCACCAAAAGCACTCACAAACTTCTACAGATGCACAATCGAGAGCATCCTGGCGGGCTGTATCACCGCCTGGTACGGCAACTGCTCCGCCCTCAACCGTAAGGCTCTCCAGAGGGTAGTGAGGTCTGCACAACGCATCACCGGGGGCAAACTACCTGCCCTCCAGGACACCTACACCACCCGATGTTACAGGAAGGCCATAAAGATCATCAAGGACATCAACCACCCGAGCCACTGCCTGTTCACCCCGCTATCATCCAGAAGGCGAGGTCAGTACAGGTGCATCAAAGCTGGGACCGAGAGACTGAAAAACAGCTTCTATCTCAAGGCCATCAGACTGTTAAACAGCCACCACTAACATTGAGTGGCTGCTGCCAACACACTGACACTGACTCAACTCCAGCCACTTTAATAATGGGAATTGATGGGAAATGATGTAAATATATCACTAGCCACTTTAAACAATGCTACCTTATATAATGTTACTTACCCTACATTATTCATCTCATATGCATACGTATATACTGTACTCTATATCATCGACTGCATCCTTATGTAATACATGTATCACTAGCCACTTTAACTATGCCACTTTGTTTACATACTCATCTCATATGTATATACTGTACTCGATACCATCTACTGTATCTTGCCTATGCTGCTCTGTACCATCACTCATTCATATATCCTTATGTACATATTATTTATCCCCTTACACTGTGTATAAGACAGTAGTTTAGGAATTGTTAGTTAGATTACTTGTTGGTTATTACTGCATTGTCGGAACTAGAAGCACAAGCATTTCGCTACACTCGCATTAACATCTGCTAACCATGTGTATGTGACAAATAAATTTTGATTTGATTTGATTTTATGCCTCTGGGACCAACTCGTAAGCCAGAAGGATAGCAGCTTTAAAAGTTTCATAATCTGAACTCTGCCCAAGAGATAAAGTGGAATACACTTTCTGACTTTACCCACAAGAACACTTTGGAGGAGCAGTGACTAAATGTCTCAGAACATTTTTAGGGATGTTGCAATCCGCTCAAACAGAGTAAAATATACATCCACCTCCTTTTCATTTAAAGGCGATACAAATCGGCTGTCCCGACATAGATCAAACTCTGTTGAGTTTGCAGGATAGCCTGATTGGATTCGGAGCACTTCCAGATCCATCTCTCTTAATCACTTAATTGAATGGCATTCTTGTTCTAGTCTGGTGTCGTGACTTTACTTTCATTAATCTGATGACTTATTTATCTAATCAACTAACTATGTTTAATTGTTATCATGTAACAATAAACTAATTAGGAATTTGGGGCACCACGAGAGCAGTTGTTTAAAGAGTTACTCCAAAATTAAACTCTAAAAGGTCTTTACCGATCACATCCATAAAACAGTCAACCTATTTATCATAACCTCATATCATATCGTCATTCTGAACAGTCATAACCTCCTGCATCTGCAAAAAACCCAGCCTTACTTATGATTCATGACTACACAAAGTGGTTTAATTATTTATTTACTAGCTAACTAAATGATAACACAGGATAAACATGCACACGTAAACACATTACAAACAGGTCCCGAGCGTACTGACACAACATATGGTGGCTTGTTACAAAGGAGATGGAGAGGAAGGGAGAGAGAGTCACTTCTCTCACAGTAATCATATCCTTTTCACATGAACCGCCGCCCATTTGGAGAAAGAAATCATGAATGTATTTACATGTGAATGCCTTCGTTTGCCATTTATCTCAGTCAGAACCAGGCCTTCTTATGAAGGGTGTTAGGCTTTCTGCGGCACGCTTGTAAGGCTCTGATTGTCCAAAAGATGTCGTTCACTCGTCTCTTCTACTGTTGCTCTCCTCTGCCGTCGCCCGGAATCCGGCGACGTGTCGGGTAGTCCTGAACAGAGCTACAGAGCTCACTCTGCTTCCACTTGCTCTGGAAGATAGGCTAGCCAGCCGTGTAGATGGTTCTCATTGGGGGATCAGAGTAGCGTACTACAGTGATTTGAGAAGAGTAGTGGAATGGTCCCACTTAAATTAGCTTTTCTAGATACTTTACTTAGGACAGCAAATCAGCTGTACCAGTGATTGTCCGGGAGGTGAGCTTCTCCCCTCTACTTTGTGCTGATATTCAGAGTTTGAACCACTTTGGACGTGAGTTGCAGCTACACGCCTCTCTGGTCTGAATATTAACTTCTTTCCCAATCCTTTTATGCACTCTGGTCGAAAGGGCATATAATACTCAAGGGAAAGAAGATCCTGGACAAGCCCCCATTTTGTTATGTTCCCCAGCAAGAAAACCAAATAATGTCACCCAAACAGAAGGGGGAACTATCAAATAGTCACTGACCACAACGAAACAGGTGGGGTTTTAGGAGGGGTTCTGAAAGACCCTCATGGGGGTGTCCACTGAAAGTTGACTAGCAACAACAACTGGGACCTAAAAGACACCCACCATGAGCATCCACTAAATTTGATTAAGAACAGGTGAACCAAATAAAAACCCACACCAAACTTAAAGGTAGGAAGTGGACCAAGAAGAAAACAGGGAGAGCCAACAAAAGGTGTTAATCCTCCACATCTCTCAAGACAACTGGAGCACTGGGCCAGCCACTCTAAAATATCACCTAGACCAGCACAGGTGAATCACCTTCTAACTCACAAGATGACAAACCAGCACAGGTGTAATGCATACTATACTGACTAACAAAATATGAATGGGAAAACTAAAGCCTGTAACAGCCACACCTCCTGAAAATAACCTGGATCAACCCAGCATGAAAGTGAATAAAACCCAACTGATGATTACATTAACCCATGTTTTAGATAATCCCAACATGTTGGGTTATTCATGCAACCCAACTGTCTGGATCAAAATAACCCAGAGTGTGTTCTGTCCGTTATTTACCCAGCACTGGGTTACAAAACCCCCCAAATTGGGTTGTTTTTAACCCCGCATCTTTTAGAGTGTAGATGTTCTGTCGAACAATTCATTTTCCATAGCTTAAACATAATTGTTTTTATTGTTTACTTTTTCCCCACAGATATTGGAAGACCAAGAACCTGTCTCTCAAGCGACTGAGCACTGGTATCCTCATGTACACTCTGGCCTCGGCCATGTGTGAGGAGATCCATCTGTATGGCTTCTGGCCCTTCGGCTGGGATCCCAACACAGGCAAGGAGCTGCCCTACCACTACTACGACAAGAAAGGAACCAAGTTCACCACCAAGTGGCAGGAGACCCACCAGCTGCCCAGTGAGTTTAAGCTGCTCTACAAGATGCATGGAGAAGGTGTGACCAAGCTGAGCCTTTCACACTGTTCTTAGACACTCCATCCTGGGTGACCGGGCTTAAGAGATTCATTTGGTGACTTTCCAATACAGCAGCTGACCTTGCGCTCACGAAATATATTTTGCGACTCAAAGCAGACAATGCATGATTTAGAATTAATACTTTTATATTACGCTTTCACCCTAGAAACACACTATCATATCACCATTGCATCTTGCCTCAGCTTTGTCCAATGTATGTAATTCACACTAACACGTTGGGTTGCGAGGAACATGGCAGAATATTCCAGATGTGGATTACTGGTTGATGATGACGTAACAATGTATGTTATGCTGAATATGTCACACTATCATCATACAATATTTCACATCACTTTATTTGCATTGCTATCATAATTGTGTAGATAAATTGATCAATAAAACACACATAACCTATTTCAACAAGAAAACACAAGGGAATACATTTAATGCAAAATCATCACTATTTCCAAACAGTGTTTTTCATAGTGTAGGGGTCGGGTATACTGTAATTGTTATTTGGCTGTAGCCTTACTTCAAAGGGATTTGATTGTTCTTCTGCTTAGTCTCAGGGATGGCGTTGAGATCAGTGTTTTTTTTCTAATCAGATTCAAATGCCTCCACTGAGGTGCAAACAGACACACTGTCTATTTTCCAGCCCTTTTGAGCATACAGTGAACCGCCACAGGTGCCAGTAGATAGACAATGGGCCCAGCCAGCACACTGCACTGTTTTCAGATTTGTTTACAAGGCCTCTTTATGTATGTAAATTGCTGCCCTATATAGATAAAGATACTGCAGTGATCGCCCTAGTCCCACTATTTTATTGGGATTCTGGTGATAGTTCTGGTAATATTTCAGTTTGAGGATGAATAATCTGCATTCCAACACCAAGCCATAGACTGAATTTAATTACAGTAAACTTTAAAGTACATGTATATTGTTGTTATCATCATCATTAAGATTAAGAATTAAAGATGCACTATGCAGAAATGGCTCTGTCATTTCCTGGTTCAAAATGTTTTGAATAGTTTGTCTAATTTCTGTTTATGTGATAACAAGCAAGTATAGTGTAGATAATTATTGTACCATCCAAACCTCTGTGAAATATATTTTCCATAACCAAACATGTTGTATTATCAGCTGTTTGAAGCTTGTGTAAAAAAACGAAAGTAATAGAGGCAAAAACAAAACTTAAGAACGGGAAGCATAGAAATAACGCACCCTGAACAGATCTACAGCTTCTTAGACTTGCTTTTCAATGTGAATTTGGTTGGGTCCCCAAAAAGTTACATATTGCAGCTTTTATTTTTAAAGTGCCTGTGTTCTGTTTAAATTTCAAATGACTTCAAATCTTATATTTTCAAAATACGATAAAACATCATAGTGATAAAAGTTAAAGGGAATTAACACTGGGATGCATATATATATATATATATTATGTATTGAACCACCTCAAATGAACACTACTTCCTTTCTTTAGTCAATAACACATCACTATTGTTATGATGAAGCAACACAGGGAAACGTTTTGCATTCTACCACAGACATTACTTTGACTTTTTAACCAGATATTAATGTTTTGATTAATAATTATAGCATCTTGTACAAATAGCATGATACACTATTGAATGACATTGCATGTAAGAGACTAGCAAATGTTCAAGGCTAGTTTTATACATTTTTGAAGGAGATTATGTTTCGAGGGGATACGGGTGTTTTTTGTTATTATTTGTATTTGTGCTGATATTTTAATTGAAATATCATCAGAAACTTTATGAAAGTTGTTTTAAAGCATAAATTCCTATCAAACCACTGGGACCAAAATGATTAGTTTTCCCTTTCTGACAATGAAAGAACTAATGTAACTTTATTTTTTATATTTCTAGATTATCTTTACTTTTCTCAGCAAAATGTTATATGATAAATATCAAGTCAAGCTCCACTATGTTAGAGGATTGGGTATGGATTGGACATTTTTAGTACTTAACCATTGATGTCAGTACAACGACTTTGCTCAAATGGTACAACATGATATCCACATGACTCACAGCACATGCACTCATTGGGAAGGTGGTGACCCTGCTTATGAGTTCAGATTTACTATGCTCATGAACCAGATCATTGGTTCTTTTCAAGTTCTTCAGTCTTAAATGGATGGTGTATGCCCACAGAAGTATTTTAGAACATACCAATTTGTTTTCCCATCATAGGACTATCTGTCATCATTATTATAATACAAATATATGATACAAATGTGCCATTAGTTTGCTAGGTAGTACTTTACTCTTAGTCCATACCCTGATTATGTAGATTAGATTTGAAATGTAATTAGATCTTTCCCTTTTAGAATGTTTCATACAAGTAAATATACCAACGAATGCCCATTAAAACTAGACATGTTAATTTATCTGAATGTAACATGATTTGACATGTTGGCTTAAGTATGGCAATGATGTACAACAATATATTTAATTCGATGGTTTTTTATTTGATGATGTGTCGACAGATTATTTCCTGAGATAGAAAACACTTGAATAGTTGTGTGGTATATTTGTCTTTTCAGTCTCATCTAATAGGTTCTGTTGGTGATTTATACTATTTGTGTCGCCATGAATGTCTTCCTTTGACTGCTTCCATGTACTGATCATCACCAAAGAAGACTATTGTACTGCTCACATGAAGGAAGGGAATTTATTCTCCCCACATTTCCTTAGAGAAAAATGTCCAATGTGTGTGTTAGTGTGTGCCAACACTTTTGTTTTCAAAAGGAATGGTACCAACAGAACCCAGTGGCATAGCGCAGTTTTGCAGTCCCCCCACAAGGTCTAAGTTTTATAGTTAATTTCATGCTATTTTACAAATTTTTCCATGTGGCTGTGTGAAAATGTTGCTATTTTAGAGCTCAGGGATTCTTGAAAGATGGGACAATCTCAACTTTTTCCCACAATTATTTGTCTTAATATTAACAAATTTTAGAAATATACATTTTGATAGACCAAAGTAGCAGCTAGCGTACCATATAAAGGAAATAGTTTTTTCTCCATAAAATACTACTAGCTGGATTTAACTCCATCTGACACCATAAAAGGCATTTCATTTGTACAATTATTGCCCAACAAGTGTTTAACCCTACAGTTGTTTTTTTTTTTTTGCAAGGGCTGTGTCTCAATCCATCACATCGGAGATGTCGCCGTGTTTGAGCTGTGTTTGTCAGTCCATGAGAAATCCCGATAATTGATATTCTCAGAAAAACCTCTGTAACGTTCGAAAGGATTGGCTATTATTATGACCCCTCTATGGAAAGATGAGTCACAAACACAATGGTGTTCCCTGTTTTGTTCTAACCCCGACAAGTATCACAGGACTCGTCTGAAATCGGTACAGCCGATCTGCCAACTTCTGTCTGTAGCGTCCAAACAGTTTGGGCTACACACTAATATGACCCCTCTGTGGAAAGGTGATTCTCTCACAAACACATACATGTTGGTTTGCTCTAGGCTGCCCACAAGCCTCACAAGACTAGTCTGAAAGTAGCAGGTACCAGTTATTTTTTTTATGGAAGAACTGTATATATGGAGATATTTTAGCCACTAAACTAAGGGGTTAAATAAAAATAGTTTCCTGATCTTTCTTATATCTATCTCTCAGATATAGGAGAGACACTTCAGAACAATCTTCCTTTTAATTTTTTGGACTGTTTATCCATGTTTCATCATATATATATATATATATATATATATATATATAGTAAAAATAGTGTGTGTGTGTGTGTGTATATGTATATATATATATATATATATATATCATATATACACACACTACCGGTCAAGAGTTTTAGAACACCTACTCATTCAAGGGTTTTTATTTTTACTGTTTTCTACATTGTAGAATAATAGTGAAGACATCAAAACTATTAAATAACACATGTGGAATCATGTAATAACCATAAAAGTGTTAAATAAATCAAAATCTGTTATTTGTAGTATGTACTGTAGTACGCTACTTATATACTTCAAATAGCCACCCTTTGCCTTGATGACAGCTTAGCACACTCGTGCCTTAAGGGGTCCTAAAATTCAAAATCAAATAGTTAAATTATCCTTGGTATGACCATCTTAAAACAAGGGGTCTTTATGGTATAGCTGACCCTGCTCATTCCTAATTAATTCTGGATTTTAGACAAATCTGACAAAGTTGACCAAATCTCCAGACACAAGTTTTCAGATAAATATTAAAAGTCACAGGGCTATTGAAAAAACATATGTTTTCAATTAATATCCATTATTTTTTAAGCACTTTTTGGGAGAGTTTGAAATTGGGATCCTTTGCTCCGGGACAAAGGCAATTCCAGGCATAGAGCCGAAATGGAAACAAATAATATTGAAAGTATATTGAATATTACTCCACAAAAAGGTTTTCCTAAAATAATTTCACTAAATACACATTTTAGATGAAAGAATGCAACAAAATCACTTTTAACTATAAAAATAATGTTTTCCTGCTGGATAAGGATTGCCCCGACTTTCAAGAATCCATGACCCAATTTCCTGCTATTTGACACATTCTGCCATGAGGCTGAGAGAAAATTTAGCAGTACTAATTTAATGTAACAAAAAAATTATGAATGACCTCCGGGAGTTTGGGGCCCCCCAAAGCTCAGGGTTGTGTGGCGTTTTTTTTGTTGCTATGCTAGTGATAGAACCCCAGAATTCCTATAGGATTGCAAATCACCCAAAAATTGTGTTTGTATGTATTTCTTTGATAAAGACAAAGCACCCAGACATTTTCCTGTCAAAAGGCAATCATTGGTAAAACGGACATTAACTTTATTTAAAGTGACTGCATTTACTCTGAAGACTTTGTATTGAAACATATTCAACTAATTTGTGTCTGGGTTGACAGTATTTATGGGCTCTAAACATGTTCTATACTTTATTCAATGTGCATGACAATTTTGTTCCACTAATAATCAAGCTAAACACCAAATGTGTTCCATGTCATATAGAACTCATGGATCCTGTAATGCACTTTGCTATCTTGGTTTGTGAAACAGAATAATACATTTTGTCATTCACATTTAAGGATATAACCATGATTGTTAATGAGTTGTTGCATAATCTGTTTAGGATTATATACTGTCAATGATAAATGTATGTACCTGTATTTTCCTTCCATCAATGCTTCAATCTGTCAAATAAAAAAAATAAAAAAATCTCTGATATACAACTTTTCTTCAAACACTTCCCATTAGTATTTACCTATTTAGAATCACACAAAGCTTAGTCAAATTGCAAATATCAGTTTGAGATGTACATACACATGGTGCTTTCATTTACTTTGAATCATTTTACAGTATTAGATTGTGTTCTTTTGCTCATTTCATATCATTAACATACAGTACATGTACAGACTCAGCAGGTAATGATGACCAGGTTGGGAACAGTGTGACAGTTATCAATCCAGACAAACACACATTAATGCATAATAATAATAGGATAATACACTTCCTATAAATACTGTATGGGATAATTGAACTTTCTAATGTAATAATACTACACAGATGCAATAGTTAGACATTTGAATGGATGGACATCCCTACATCCTAACAGGCACACCTCCTGCTGGTGGACGTTTCAGCCGTGTCGTTAGTGGCAGCACTCCCATTGGCTGCCTCTGACGCAGGCCCCTCTGTGCTCTGCTCCATGCGTCTCATCACCAGGTCCAGTAGAGTGGTCACTGCCTGGTCCACCTCAGCCCCTGTGGCACTACTCGTCTCAAAGTAGGGGATACTAAGCAGGAAGGGAGGAACTTATTATACTGAACACTATACTGAATAATGAATGGATAAAGAAGAGTTAACTTTCGGTTTATGTATTATTAAGGTCAGTTAACTTGTAGTTTATTTCTAAGAGGGTCATTTCTAGTTTAAAGATGCTTAAGAAGATCCATAGACCTTGGCTTGTAGTAGATCACGGATTCCTTCCTTGTAAATTAGAGGTATTAAAATAGTGAGCCTGTTTCCAGCAATGGATCTGGATTGGTACAAATGCTTTACAGTGGTGCTGAAGGTATGAACTCAAACAACCTCAGTTCATGTTAAGGCACTGGAGAAGTTAGCCGTGCCAATGGTAAGAGGACTAGCCAACCATTTTATTGCATTGTACGGTCAGATCAGATTTCATAGAGGCAGCAGAATTTTGTCCTGAGCAAGCAAGTATTGATCTCACTTACCCATATCTGTCCGCCAGGTCTCTGGCTTGTTTTCCTTGTACATCTCTCAGGTTTTTAAGGTCTGCTTTGGTGCCAACTAAGACTATGTCTGGACTGTCACAATAGGCATTTGCCTGCAGCTGACCTGAACAATCATAACAAGACATAATAAAATTTCAGTTATTTATGGATATGTCAATTCATATTTGAATCACAGCAAGCTCCCAAGATAATTTACTATAATGCCTCGTGGTGAAAAAGTACCCAATTGTCATACTTGAGTAACAGTAAAGATCAATAGAAAATGATTCAAGCAAAAGTTACCCAGTAAAAAACCTACTTGAGCAAAAAGTCTAAAAGTATTTGGTTTTAAATATACTTAAGTATCAAAAGTAAAAGTATAAATAATTTAATATTCCTTAAATAAGGACGAACCAAAAGGCACCATTAAAAAAAATGTATATAATTACAGATAGCCAGGGGCACGCGCCAACACAGATATAATTTACAAGCGAAGCATGTGTTTAGTGAGTCCTTTTGGGTGTCAGGGAAAATGTATGGAGTAAGAAAAGTAAATCATTTTCTTTAGGAATGTTGTAAAGTAAAAGTTGTCAAAAATATGAATAGTAAAGTAAAGTACAGATACCCCCAAAAAACGATTTTTACTTAAGTACTTTACACCATTGATAATGCCAAATACAAAACTGAAATACCCGATCAATGTGGTCGATCTGGTTCTTAAAGGATGTACTAAATGAATGATTCACAGACATACTCATCCAGTTCCTGACATTCAGAAAACTCTGCTGATTGGTTAGATCAAACATGAGCAGGAAGCCCATGGCATCTCTGAAGAAGGCTGTGGTGAGACTTCTGAACCTGGAATTTATACAATTACAACAATGTTCAAATGCTGGTAAAGCGATGGATGTGGACTATCATTGAAAATCCTTAGCTTACAAAATGTACTGTCTGCTTGTTTACGTGGCCTACCTCTCCTGCCCTGCTGTGTCCCAGAGCTGTAGGTGCACTCTAAAAGTCTTCTCTGTCGTTCCATCAGAGCCAGTCCCCAAATACGTCTGAAGGCATAAGATGTCAAATAAGTGTCATATCAACAGCTAGGACCAAAGACATACTCTTTGGCTCTAGAATTTGTTTTACCAATCCAACATACTGTTATAATTAGCGGTCCAAGTCCCAGAGTGGCTTGAAATTACAATTGTTAGGACTATTATTATCCTATTTTGGAGCACTATAGCGCTTAAAATGGTAAGACTTATAGAGACCAAACTTTTTTTATTTATTTAAATTGATTTTTATTTCACCTTTATTTAACCAGGTAGGCTAGTTGAGAACAAGTTCTCCTTTGCAACTGCGACCTGGCCAAGATAAAGCATAGCAGTGTGAACAGACAACACAGAGTTACACATGGAGTAAACAATTAACAAGTCAATAACATAGTAGGAAAAAAAAGAGTATATACATTGTGTGCAAAAGGCATGAGGAGGTAGGCGAATAATTACAATTTTGCAGATTAACACTGGAGTGATAAATGATCAGATGGTCATGTACAGGTAGAGATATTGGTGTGCAAAAGAGCAGAAAAGTAAATAAATATAAACAGTATGGGAATGAGGTAGGTAAAATTGGGTGGGCTATTTACCAATAGACTATGTACAGCTGCAGCGATCGGTTAGCTGCTCAGATAGCAGATGTTTAAAGTTGGTGAGGGAGATAAGTCTTCAACTTCAGCAATTTTTGCAATTCGTTCCAGTCACAGGCAGCAGAGAACTGTAACGAAAGGCGGCCAAATGAGGTGTTGGCTTTAGGGATGATCAGTGAGATACACCTGCTGGAGCGCGTGCTACGGATGGGTGTTGCCATCGTGACCAGTGAACGGAGATAAGGCGGAGCTTTACCTAGCATAGACTTGTAGACTAGAGCATACAGGTCGCAGTGGTGGGTGGTATAAGGTGCTTTAGTAACAAAACGGATGGCACTGTGATAAATTGCATCCAGTTTGCTGAGTAGTGTTGGAAGCTATTTTGTAGATGACGTCGCCGAAGTCGAGGATCGGTAGGATAGTCAGTTTTACTAGGGTAAGTTTGGCGGCGTGAGTGAAGGAGGCTTTGTTGCGGAATAGAAAGCCGACTCTAGATTTGATTTTAGATTGGAGATGTTTGATATGAGTCTGGAAGGAGAGTTTACAGTCTAGCCAGACACCTAGGTACTTATAGATGTCCACATATTCTAGGTCGGAACCATCCAGGGTGGTGATGATAGTCGGGTGTGCGGGTGCAGGCAGCGAACGTTTGAAAAGCATGCATTTGGTTTTACTAGCGTTTAAGAGCAGTTGGAGGCCACGGAAGGAGTGTAGTATGGCATTGAAGCTCGTTTGGAGGTTAGATAACACAGTGTCCAAGGACGGGCCGGAAGTATACAGAATGGTGTCGTCTGCGTAGAGGTGGATCAGGGAATCGCCCGCAGCAAGAGCAACATCATTGATATATACAGAGAAAAGAGTCGGCCCGAGAATTGAACCCTGTGGCACCCCCATAGAGACTGCCAGAGGACCGGACAGCATGCCCTCCGATTTGACACACTGAACTCTGTCTGCAAAGTAGTTGGTGAACCAGGCAAGGCAGTCATCAGAAAAACCGAGGCTACTGAGTCTGCCGATAACAATATGGTGATTGACAGAGTCGAAAGCCTTGGCAAGGTCGATGAAGATGGCTGCACAGTACTGTCTTTTATCGATGGCGGTTATGATATCGTTTAGTACCTTGAGCGTGGCTGAGGTGCACCCGTGACCGGCTCGGAAACCAGATTGCACAGCGGAGAAGGTACGGTGGGATTCGAGATGGTCAGTGACCTGTTTGTTGACTTGGCTTTCGAAGACCTTAGATAGGCAGGGCAGGATGGATATAGGTCTGTAACAGTTTGGGTCCAGGGTGTCTCCCCCTTTGAAGAGGGGGATGACTGCGGCAGCTTTCCAATCCTTGGGGATCTCAGACGATATGAAAGAGAGGTTGAACAGGCTGGCAATAGGGGTTGTGGCAATGGCGGCGGATAGTTTCAGAAATAGAGGGTCCAAATTGTCAAGCCCAGCTGATTTGTACGGGTCCAGGTTTTGCAGCTCTTTCAGAACATCTGCTATCTGGATTTGGGTAAAGGAGAACCTGGAGAGGCTTGGGCGAGTAGCTGCGGGGGGGGCTGTTGGCCGAGGTTGGAGTAGCCAGGAGGAAGGCATGGCCAGCCGTTGAGAAATGCTTGTTGAAGTTTTCAATAATCATGGATTTATCGGTGGTGACCGTGTTACCTAGCCTCAGTGCAGTGGGCAGCTGGGAGGAGGTGCTCTTGTTCTCCATGGACTTCCCAGTGTCCCAGAACTTTTTGGAGTTAGAGCTACAGGATGCAAATGTCTGCCTGAAGAAGCTGGCCTTTGCTTTCCTGACTGAACTTGGTGGGATGGTGTACGTTGGTGGACAAATACATCTGGTTAATACAGGTGCAATTCAGCCAAATGGTGCAACTCAGGCTCCCGAGTAGCACAGAGGTCTAAAGCACTGCATCTTAGTGCAAGAGGTATCATTACAGTACCTGGTTCAAATCCAGGCTGCAGCACATCCAGCCATGATTGGGAGTCCCATAGGGCGGCACAGAATTTTCCCAGCTTTGGCCGGGGTAGGACGTCATTGTAAACAAAAATTTGTTCTAAACTGACTTGCCTCGTTCAATAAAAACGACTTTTTAATTTAAAAAAAATGGTGGCACTATAAACAACTTTTGACTTCAAAAGGTCAGCCCCGCCTCCTCATTTGACCTAGTCACAGAATTAGGTAAAGGTTTCTCTTTACCCAATAAAACACATTTTCCTCTAGGACCAATGAGATCACCATGACGGATCATCTGACATTTTGAAAATGTAAATATTTCCAAAATGTTAAACTTTTCCTCAGACACCTGCTAAACCGATTTCTCAGAAACTTGGTGTACAGCATCTAGACCAATATCGTTATATGCTCCATAAATTAAGTTGATCTCTTAAAAGTTCAGTGAGCCCCGGCCTGACAATTCAAGTCAATCTTGGAGGAAACAGAGCCCCCTCCTGGCCATTCATCTCAATACTCTACAATGTTACCTGAAGTGTGCACTTGTCCACTACCAACATGGAGTACGTTTACACGCACACTAATAAATCGATATTAAAGTGATTATGGCAGTATGCAGATTACATTACTATTTCATGAACACCTTACTCTGTTTATCTTAAATCGGCATGAGGTCAAAATCGAAGGTAGCATCAGCCGATTAAAACACCTGGTTTTCTGAGCATTCTCTTATTATTAGGACATGTAAACGCCTTAATCGGCATTCCAGCGGTGTATCTGATATGCGCAGATCAGCGAGTTAGGAAACAACTTAATGTATGCTTCTTAGACGTAGTTTTCACAAACAAACTTTACATGATCGAACTCAGAATCAAATATGCTTCCCAAAAATAACATGGTCGCTGTAGTAGAATGTTAATTTTGAATGTCGATTTTCTGCATTAGAGTGCATTATATCAACAGCATTATTAGGGAAATAGTTCTACTTGCAAAGCTTGTTTACGTTTTAAATCAAACTATTATATTAATTATATTAATTATTGTTTACATGTAACCATACGTATGGATTCAAGAGTATAAAATTGGTGCGAGTACCAGAGATGAAGTCAGGACCGGAGCCCTTTAGATCCAGACTAGACTTTTTAACACCCAGACCGAGGACCAGTGGATCGAGACCATGACCAAAACAAGACCAATTTAAATGGGTAAAAATAAGATCCAAAAGTAAACATGAGTAGTTTATAGTTGTTAAATTCAGTACATTTTTGTCATTTAGCAGACACTATTCCAGAGCAATTTAAAGTAGTGAGCGCATACATTTTCGTATTGGTACCCCGTGGGAATCTAACCCACAACCATGGCATTGCAAGCGCTTTGCTCTACCAACTGAGCCCCACAGTGCACCATGGTTTAGCACAGTACAGTATAGTATGTTTTATTTGAACTTTTATTTAACTAGGCAAGTCAGTTAAGAGCAAATTCTTATTTACAATGACAGCCTAGGAACATTGTGTTACCTGCGTTGTTCAGGGGCAGAACGACAGATGTTTACATTGTCAGCACGCTACCCACATGGTGGTCCTCTGTAGCTCAGTTGGTAGAGCATGGCACTTGCAATGCCAGGATAGTGGGTTTGATTCTCGCGATCAATCAAATGTAAAGAATGAATGCACGCATGACCGCAAGTTGCTTTGGATAAAAGCGACCTGCTGAATGGCAAATATTACAGTGTTACAAGATTGAGTCAAGACTGGAACCTGCAATTTATACATACACGCATGCTCTTCCACAGTGTTCAACCCATTTTTTTTCTGTGACCATAGGCCTTCGTCTTGTAATATACATGACAGCCCAGGTTCAAATCCCACCACTGCCGGTTTCAGATAGACATCCCTAGAGTGAGGGATTGTTGGTGTTGTACCTGAATTGAAATCTATGACTTGTAAAATAAGGCAGAATATTTGAGAAGGCGAGAAAGGCTTGGACCCTGGGTCATCCCTGCTTGTAGCTATATTTGAGTTGATACCCTACTATTCCTTGTAAAAAACAATCAACTGTTCAACCTTTTGGATTTGCAGAACCACATTATCATAAATTGGAAGCTGTGGAGCAAGGATGACTGAAAATTAATTTTATCTTTGAAATGAATGTCATGGGCTGGAGTAAAGTATCACGACTCACCACTCTTTTTTCCCTGAAGTCTATTCCCACTGTGGTGGTGAACTTGTGGTTGAACTTGTTGTCTGTGTACCTGTAGAGGAATGTGGTCTTCCCTACTCCAGAATCCCCTACCGACAGGAGCTTGATCAGAAAGTCATAATCCCAATCAGTCATTGTCATTGTGCAGCCTCGTACTGAACCTGCCCTAAAATATTAAACAAAAGTACCATATTATGGTCATATTCTTACTTGCATGTAACATGCTTTTGCATAGAGAACACAACTACATTACATACATTACTGTACATAGTGGTGCATTCAACATTATTATAGTAAAAATAAATACAGTTGAGTCACTATTACATTGCAAGGACTTCAGAAGATTCTATACAGGTCTTCCAGAGGACATTACAGGCTTGATGTGCCCTTAACTAATTATATACTTGGAAACGGTCATAATATACAATGTAATGACAGTACTGTTAATATAGCCAATAAACTGAAAATTGCCTTAACATTTAGAAACAGGCAAACAGGTCTAACAGAACACATAGCTGAAATTCCCAAATGAGTGGCTTTATGATCACAGGGGCATAAGGTTCCGCCCCTTTTTTCTCCCAATTTTCACCTAAAAGGACATACCCAAATCTGCCTGTAGCTCTGGCCTGAAGCAAGTAAAAGGACATACCCAAATCTGCCTGTAGCTCTGGCCTGAAGCAAGGATATGCATATTCTTGGTACCATATGAAAGGAAACGTGAAAGGAATATAGGTGAATATAACAATAGATCTGGTAAAAGATAATACCCCCCCCCCCAAAAAAAATGTATTTTTATTTTTGTACCATCATCTTTGAAATGCAAGAGAAAGACCATAATGTATTATTACAGCCCAAGTGCAATTTAGAATTCGGCCACTAGATGGCATCAGTATGTACAAAGTTTTAGACTAAATTAATTAACCATTGCATTTATGTTCAAAATGTTGTACCAAGACTGCACAAATGTGCCTAATTTGTTTATTAATAACTTTGTTAAAAGAATTGTGCACTCTCCTCAAACAATAGCATGACATTCTTTCACTGTAATAGCTACTCTAAAATGGACAGTAGTTAGATTAACAAGAATTTAAGCTTTCTGACAATATCAGATGTGACTATATCCTGGGAAATGTTCTTGTTACTTACAACCTCATGTTAATTGCATTAGCCTACTTTAGCTCAAACGTCCCATGGACAGGACGTTTTAAAAGCTGATCAGAGAGGAGCTAGCACATGACTTGACCCAGCTTTCACATGATCAGTCAAGTGGCTGTTCTGTGTGAGCTGTAGGAAAACTCAACTGTGGCTTCTATTGATGCAAGGAAATTCTTTCATCGTCCACATACAGTATAATCTCATATAGTTCTGAGAGAGAATACAAAAGAGCACAAAGAACTTGTGCTCCTCTTACTTATTCAGTTACACCGGTAATTTTTTATTTGAGAAATGAAATGACAAAGTATTGTGTCGTCTGATGGATAGAAAGGTCAAGTGGAAGAAAATATCAAAAAGGATGTTTACATTTTTACCATCATGGACATCAATTGACCCACTACGAGTTGAGAAGTCTAAAAGCACAACCTTCTTGATTATTTCAAATGTTTTGTTCATTTGCAATCTGTGTCATTCTTAAGAGGCCTGTCATGAGACTCAGATTCCTTAAACACTGAAAAAGGGATGAGATGCCCTCATTAAATACGGACTCATTACCCGTGTAGATTATAAAAAAGATCCTTGCTCCGTTCATCTTTCCCTCAATTATGACTAGTCTCCAAGTCCCTGCCGCTGGAAAACATGCTACCACCACCATTCTTTATCGAAGGGATGGTGCCAAGTTTCCTCCAAACATGGCGCTTGGCATTCAGGCCAGTGTTGGATGTTGGTTTCATCAGACCAGATAATCTTGTTTCTCATGGTCTGATACTCCTTTAGGTGCCTTTTGACAAACTCCTAGCGAGCTGTCATGTGCCTTTTACTAAGGAGTGGCTTCCGCCTGATTAGAGTGCTGCAGAGATGTTTGTCCTTCTGGAAGGTTCTCCCATCTCCACATATGAACTCTGGAGCTCTATCAGAGTGACCATAGGGTTCTTGGTCACCTCCCTGACCAAGGCCCTTCTCCTCCCTCAGTTTGGCAAGTCGGCCAGCTCTAGGAAGGGTCTTGGTGGTTCCAAACTTCTTCCATTTAAGAATGATGGAGGCCACTGTGTTCTTGGGGACCGTCAATGCTGCAGAAATATTTTGGTACCCTTCCCCAGATCTGTGCCATGACACAATCCTGTCTCGGAGATCTACGGACAATTGCTTCAACCTCATGGCTTGGTTTTTGCTCTGACATGCAGTGCCAACTGTGGGACCTTATATAGACAGGTGTGTGACTTTCCAAATCATGTCCAATCAATTGAATTCACCTTCCAACAGGACAACAACCCTAAGCACAGTAAGACAGCGCAGGATTGGCTCCAGGACAAGTCTCTGAATGTCCTTGAGTGCCCAGCCAGAGGCCGGATTTTAACCCGATTGAACATCACTGGAGAGACCTGAAAATAGCTGTGCAGCAACGCTCCCCATCCAACCTGACAGAGCTTGAGAGGATCTACAGAGAATGGGAGAAACTCCAAATACTGGCGTGCCAAGCTTGTAGTGTCATACCCAAGAAGACTCGAGACTGTAATCGCTGCCAAAAGTGCAAAAGTACTGAATAAAAAGGTCTGAATACTTATGTAAATGTATTATCAGTTTCTGAAAAACAGTTTTTGCTTTGTCATTATGGGGTATTGTGTATGTGAAAACCCCCCAATTTAGTCCATTTTAGAATAAGGCTGTAACGTAACAGAATTGGTAAAAGTCAATGGGTCTGAATACTTTCTGAATGCACTGTATATCATTTTATAATATAATAACTTGAGAACTAACAATCACCAAAATAAAAGCTAAACAGTCAGGGGAATTGAAAATTAATAAAAAACATTGAATTTAAGAGTATTGATTTAGTTTGACTAAAATAACAGCATTAGCCATGGCAAAATGCATATAATTGCAGGAAATTATCCTTAAAAACTGCAACATTTTCTCTCAGCTCCATGGCAAAATATGTTGAATTGCAGGAAATTAACTTTAAAACTGCAAAAATAGATCTCGGCTCGGAGGAGGATTTCTGAGAATTGCAGGAAATTGGCTTAAAAATGCTAAAATTGCAACAACAAAAAACCACCAAGATGGGGGCTTCTAAAGTGTTCTGCTAAATGCAGCCAACCTTGCCCAATACCACGTGCTCTGCCACGCCCACCACCACAGCCCCTTTTTGATCCAGGAAAAAATCCTGAATTCTGTCAGTGGCATGTGTTTGTGATGCCAGAAATATTTGAGCCATAGAACAAAATCAATCAATATGCAAATTCTAATGATGATAAATGGCCATTTTGCACATAAGACTCACGTAGCCTTTTCAGAAAATGTAGGCCAATGATAAAGCCCCCAAACAATATAGTGTGACAGACAACACAATCAATGCCTGAAAGATTAAGCCAATATGCCACACACAGATGCCGCTGAATAATTAGATGAACTTTACCAAGATTTGACAAAAACAAATAAATTCAGTCTTACCCGATTTAGCCGGAGGTACTGCCAACTTCCATTCAGGGAGCTCAACCCGTGCTTGGTAAACACAGTGGGGGGAGACATGCTGTTGATTGAACCTTTTCCCCTCTCACATGCTACAAGGGAGGAGTTTCCAGCTAAAAAAAACAACCAGAGTGCGGTGTTCACAGACCTTGTGCTTTCTGGTATTTCTCAGGAGAAAAAAAGAAAAACTGGATTGAGGCCCTGTCCACAAATAATGGCCTGCTGTGGATTTCAGTGGAACTCAGCCAACTGTAAGCTTTGTTAACCCCTTAAAAGGCCCCTTCTCCCGCTTATTCTTCTGGAAGCTCAACAAGTAGGCTAATCGTTGGCTAATAGGAAAAACTCTGTTTTTCCTGTCTAAAAAGTATCTATTAGGACATAATGATGAAGTCAACTTGTGGGGACATGTAGTGTGTCATCCACTGTATGTAGATAATTTTTATAGAAGGGCTACACTAGATAAACTGTATATTAACCATATGACACAGAATTGTGCACCTGGGAGCATAATCATCTACGTTTTAAGGCTCTGGCTTAAACATCACATGTAATGCAAACTAATTACAATGTTTATCAATTTACAACTGTACAATAAAATAAGGAAATTATCTTTATTTACATATTTCTTGGAACATTACCATGTTTACAAATGTAAAACACATTTTGAAAAAATGTATATTTTAACATTCAATTCCTTATATTTGTATTGACTAAAATAACTATGAATCTCACTTGCTGAACATCCTAAAAATAAGAGAATGATTTTAATATGTCCAAATTCTTAATCACCACACAGTGACCTTTAATATAACAGACACATTCTAACCTGAGCTGGGTTTGAAATAGTTCAATAATTTATTAGCCTGACTGCTTTTAGCTGGAGCCTTCTTCTCTCGGGCCAGGGGGCGTTTGCCCTGTTTTTTCAAAGAGGAGGAAATCTTAAGGACAGGTATCTGTTGTCTCCACTCAGACAGTAGCTCTCTCTGAACCTCTGGAGGTAGTTCTGAGAACACCTTGGGGTCCACACTTCCTGGGAAACCACAGTCAGCCAACTGCCTCTGTGACACGAGGCCTGTAGAGGACTTTCCCTCCTCCAAGAGGTCTGTGAGTGAATAGTGCAGGGAGGAGACTGTGTGTTCTTGTTGGTTGTTGGTTGTTGGTGCATTGGGCTGTCTGTCAAAGCCCTTCAAAGTTTCTCTTAGGTCTATGGGAGTGCTGTGAAATGAGTCATTAAGTTTGCATGCAGCAGGCTGAGAGGAAGAGGCAGGCTGTTCTGAATGGTTGTGGTGAAATGCGTGGGCTCTGTCTGCTGGATCAGATACTGTGGGTCTGACGGACTGAGTGCCATGGCTGTGGAGGCCATGGGTGGTCTCTGGGTAGGCAGCTGATAACAGTTCCTTCTGGATGTCCTCAGGCAGGAGTCTGAAAACCTCAGGGTCAATGTTGGGGGGCAATGGATGAACATCTGTCATCCCAGGACTGTTGGTCATTTTATAATCTACTGTTCCACCTATGCAGCACTCACCCACCATAGGCCGCTGCTGGGAGGCCTCAGGGCTATGCATTGTTGACTGTGTGTAAGGCTTGATCTTAAGGTTGCTAGGTGTGTCTGGTATCCAGTGTGATGCATCCTGACCAGTCAACTCCTCTGTCTTACCTTCAACATCAGATCCAGCCTGTCCATGGAGGTTACCAAGCACACTTTGAGACAGATCCTCCTAGAGGGGAAGAAGAGAGAAAGAGAAAGGATGCACATTTTCAGAATTCTAAATATGACACATAAGGAGTACACATGGCAGGGTAAAGCCTGAGACAGAGATACTAGTTTACTTCTAATGGGTGACATCCACCAGTCTTCTTACCTGGCACCGAGAGGAGGCCTGTGTTTTCTCAGGTCTGTGTGTGAAGAAGGAGGCAATGGATCCCTTGCTGACAGCAGCACACTTGGCCTGCAAGTTACTGAAGCACACGTTGAGGAGGGTGAGGTGGAAGGCTGTGTTGGTGTCCACCATCTTGTGGAAGAGCTTCATGGCCATGGTGACCAGCTGGGCCAAGGCATCACAGTTGCCTGACAAATAACACAGCAGATTTAAGTGTTAGCTGCTAAATGCACAGTAACTGATCTACCATTCAAGATCTGTGAAATCCATACTTAGAAATTAATGTACAGTTAAAATGTAGATACACAGTACAGTAGGTACTAAACAATAGCTACTGTATATTTGCTAAAGCCATTGGCAGTACATTGGCCGTTTCAATTCCTAACGACTTGCATCAAAATATACTCCATATGTGTGAGATAATTATTTAACAGGTACCAGAGGTTATCTTTTGCCCAATGTGGTTGGGGATGGGACACTGCCGGCTCTCCCGGCTGAACCACTTGTTGGTTGCAGAGTAACGCCGGATGGTCAGTCGAAGGGTCAGAGGCTGCCTGCCATCTTTATGCATCCTAAATCCAAGACAGCTTAGTTAAACTTAAGAGCAGAAACACTACTTGGAAATTCAACCATTTCTGCACCTTGCAATTCAAACCTTATGATTACCTGTCTAAAATGCTACTCAACAGATCTTTAACCTTCTGCCAAACTTTATTGGTTGAGGACATTTTCTTGAAGGAGTCTTCATTGCTAAGAGACTTGGTATGTTATGAAGACGGGGAGAAAAAAATACAGAAAGACATATCAATATGTGCACTGTAACAGTATTAGCTGAAAATTGATTATTGTATTGATCAGTTATCATCTCACACCTGTGGAGCACCAGTGGGGGTGACTGGAGTGTCATCAATGCCCAAAGCCAGGTTCTGGAGATGCTGAGCAGTGGAAACTCCAAACTCCCTCACCAGGTCAGCCAATGGGAAGAGCTGCAGGTCCTGCACACCAACCAATCCTAGGGCCTGAAGCCTCTTAGCAGTCTGGTGGCCTACTCCTGAAATGGGCCATAATGGGTAAAGAAAGGTAAAGTACTGAATGGCATGACAACAGCTACAGAGGTGATTACGACTAGGGCTACATGGATCAACTGCAGGTTGGATAATCTACCACTATACTCTACTTCATGTAGTGATTTGGATAACTTGCTGAGTGTCAAATTAGGAATAAAGCACAAATCTATACCTGGTACTTTACGTAAACCATTTAGACTGCCCATAATGTCTTTCACACTCTCTGGCAAAAGTGTGGTTTGTTGATTTGGCTTGAAGGCACCCGCCACCAGTTTGGCCAGCAGCTTACTGGTAGCAATGCCCGCACAGCCAGTGAGGCCCAGCTTGCTGTGGATCTCTGCTCTCAGTTCAGCTGCGATATGTGAGCCTACCGCTAGTCTAGGGTGTACCATGACTTTGGCATCTGAGGCTGAGTAGACAAAATAAAAAGATACACAATTCACGGTTAAATTTCACATCATCTTAACCTGATCACTAGTATGTAGACATAGAATTTCTAATAACTAAAGGCTAAGGTTAAGAATCCATAACACAGTGGCTCTAAATGTAGGAAACTGAAAGTGCAATGCAAATGTTTATACATTTAGCTTCACAGGTTGTTTCACAACCCATATCTTGGTTTCATAAGTCCCCAGTCTGAATGCTGCTAGACCTTAAGCTACTCACTGTCAAGATTGTAAACGTGGCCTTCGTATGAATAGTGAGCAGACTCTGGGGTCTGTTCCATCCTCCTCTCCACCATCTCTGTGATGTCCATGAAGTTCTCATCAAACCCTAGCCGTTCTACTAATGGACAGAACGACATCAGCAACTCTAAATGGAGGAAAGCACAGAGACAGGTGAGTTTTTCCATAACAAAAAACTGATAGTAAGGTAGAATTCATTAGAGCGTAACACTGTGGCTATAAAAATTATAAATCTGATGGTTGTGAGATCATCACAGTTCTAGCGGTTTGTGGTGGTTAACTCCTTTCAAGAGTTACTGAGTTGATTACCTGTGACTTTGTAAGATGTCTCTCTGTAGTGTGTCAGGTCCTCTCCCTTGACCAGCACGAGCTGAGGACACTTCTCTTTGGCATCCGTCACTAACATCAGCTTTGTCACACCAAGGTCCCTGGCCACGTAGTTACAGGTGACGATGATGTACTTTTGCTGAATACCTACAAGGAGTCCAGAGGGAAGTTGTTATGCAACAAGTGCTTCCGTTAACATGTTGAAAAACAATACAGTAAAAGCTTAGACAAAGAATAAAAGCCAAAATAGAAATAGAATGTCAAATAAAGCACCTAAAGGCACCTTCCGCAGTGCTGGGTTGCGGATCATTTCAACCTGGGCATAGAAACAGTCCAGGTCAAAATGCAGGACGACTCTCTGTACTGGTGGTGCAGGTACCTTACTGCAATATTTGCCACCATGGATCACTGAAAGAGAGAAGGGCAGTTTCATAGTGAGAACAATTACAGGTGAAAGAGCTACTACACCAGTGGTTCCCAACCAGGGGTCCTCGGCCTATCCACAGGGGGTACTTGAGAAGACTCATGAGACCATAGACCTACTGGTAAAATGCACATGAGGGGGTATTTCAGGGGTACTCCTAGCCCTTGATCACAACTCCCAGTTCTATTACATTACACATAAGTCATTGGACGAATGAGTCTTCTGTATGGGGAAGTTTTGATAAGAGCCCAGATGCCATGTCTGAGCATTAACACGCACTGCTTGCGGTACAGTTTTGGAAGCATAAGAACCTCATCTTTCATATCAGGGAGAAAAAACAAAAGGTTAAATTGATACACATCTTTAGAGGCGCTGGCGGACTTACCATTTGGCAGAAGAGGCAATTGCCCCAGGCCTCACATCATCAAGGGGCCTCACCAGTTGAGCATAAAAAATATATAATAATAATACTCCACTTGAGGCCCGCATGCTCAACTTGAGGCATAACAAAAATGTATAAATTAAATAAATAAAAAATGGTATACCTATAGGGGTCCTTATTTATATACCTACAAGGGTCCTAAAATAAAATAGCTAAAATATCCTTGCTATGACCATCTTAAAACAATTCCATATGTTAGCTTAGTAGTAGTCATCTCGCTTTGCCATACCTCCAATAATATCGCATCGCTGTCACAACTCCTTTGGAGGTCTGGATAATTTTTTCTTGCAAAAACAGTTTGAATGGTTTGCAGGCTCCCAGCGGCAAGATTTTTGATAGGACTTTACGGTTCAAGAACCCTCTCCCCCCATGCCCATTGGTGCTACGTGTAATGTTCGCCACTGTTTTCAGACAGGGAAGGTCACATTTTGCAGAGAGTTGTTCTGTATGCTAGTTTGCAACATTGCAGAAATTAGATGAAAGCCTGGAAGAAAAACATAATTCTGTTCTATTAGAATTTGTCAAATTTATTTTTACTTTATTTAGCCAGGTAGGCAAGTTGAGAACAAGTTCTCATTTACAACTGCAACCTGGCCAAGAATAAAGCAAAGCAGTTCGACACATACAACCTCACAGAGTTACACATGGAATAAACAAACATAGTCATTAATACAGTTGAAGAAAATCTATATACAGTCTGTGCAGATGAGGTAAGAAAAGGCGGTAAGGCAATAAATAGACCATGGTGGCGAAGTAATTACAATATACCAAGTAGACACTAGAGTGATGTGCTCTATACATAAAATTGCATACATCAACATATTTTGATGGGGTTATAAAATCAGCGATTTCCTGGCCATCCTCACCAAAGAATCATCAGCAACTGTTGCACATACAACATTCATCTAGTGAGCACTATTGGAGCTCCGTCCAAGCAAGCCATTTGACTGGTTTGATGTGTACCGAGGCGTCACCGTATTACACCGGGTCTCCACCCCTATTTAGCCATTTTTCAACAATGAACTTCCGCAGGCTTGCCCGTATTAGGGAACCCTGGTCCTCGACCAGGTTAGTTTAGTAGAAACCCAGCCTCGGGCCCTTAGACTCTATGGGGATACAATACACATTTCTTTAGAAGAAAGACAGGTGCTGATGATAATACTGACATCATCATTGAGGAAGACGACATTCATTTTTTTTTTATTGAACCTTTATTTAACTAGGTAAGTCAGTTAAGAACAACGTATGTGTAGAACATGTATCTGATGCTGTCTGGCCAAAAAGAGTATGGCATATAATAGCATTTCTCTGGCCAGACAGCATCAGATACATTTAGTAAGACAGAGGGGCACGGTTTCCCTTGCTTGGATGCTTTCTCCAGTGAGGGAGATTCAACCACTCGCATGAGTGAAGGAGCGTTGGCGGGTGCACAGTGCACTGTTCGCATCCTGGAATCATTTTGGATGACCGTACGAAGGTAAACTACTTTGTGAAGTGATTTGTTTGACAATCAGATGAAACAATCCTAACTGGTTGTGTTCATGTTTTTTACTATAAGACCCATTCAAATAAAAACATTTCAGGGGGGGGTCTGGAGGGGCTAAACGTGTGTTTATGGAAGACAGACAGAAGACAAAGGGACCACCTGTGCTAATTCGCTATCTCGCATGCTCTGAACCTGTGTGTAATGGAAGAAGGCCTCCAGAAACGTGTTGTCATTGAAAAATACTTTTGGCTGCAACTGGTTAAAACAGTGACAGTGGGTGTGAAATTATTTTTTATGTGATATGAAAGTAAAGGGTTTTATATTTCTAGAACCACTGGACTAGGGTACTCTAGCCAGATCAACATTCAGTTGGTGGTACAGTAAGGAAAAAGGTTGGGAACCACTGGACTAGGGTAGTCTGGGCAGAGCAACATTCAGTTGGTGGTACAGTAAGGAAAAAGGTTGGGAACCACTGGACTAGGGTAGTCTGGGCAGAGCAACATTCAGTTGGTGGTACAGTAGAAACGTAAATAATTTCTCGCAATATGGCTTTCGAAGCATATGGCCCTTATCTTTCATCAGCGAGAAAAAAAATGATTCACACAGAAAACATACACTTACTGTAGCGGTTTTGCACAGATCCATATAGCTATGGGTGCCCCCAAACGAGGAAACTACACTTCCCGAGTTACACTTACACACAGGTGTTCAGAGCATGCTAGATAGTTAATTGCTAGATAGCCTCGTCTTCCGTCTGTTTTCCGTAAACAAGCGCTGTAACATGGATATATTGCCGTGTGGGAACACTAACAAGGTGTGTATCAATTTAACCTTTGGTTTTTTGAAAATTATTTCTCGCTGATATGAAATAAGGTCCGTTATGCTTCCAAAATCGTAGTGCAAGCGATGCATGTTAATGTTCAAACCGAGAATCAGGGCTCTTAACAAAACGTTCCCCTACAGAACACGCCTTCGTCCAATGACTCTTGTGTAACATTAATGCAATGGAACAGAGTCATGACCAAGGAGTGGTACAGTAACCGAAAATGGTAGGCAACCACTGTTTACACACCGAGTATAGCATTACACACTTATTATTCACTACACTTTAACATGCAATGTAAGCAAAGCAATTTGCTTCCGTCACTTGGTGTCACTTGTGTTGTTTTCTTACCAACATGGGGGGGTTGAACAAAGTCCGAGCAAATGCTGTTCCAGTCAGTTTCATCCTCATCAATGTCCTCAACACCCACGTCCATTTCTAAACAACAAGAACATTATGATGTACTCAAACATATAATATGAATGCGTTTGAGCGTTGTTTCGATTTTTCACGCAACACACGAAGGTCTCTTGGATGTCTTCTTCTGATTCTGGGTTCGTTGGCTTGAGCAGCAACAAGCGCATTTGCACCACCTACAGTTCTGAAGTACTTCCAGAGTAGCAGACAGGCACAGCCACTTGGTGGCAGCAGCCACTAGGCATATTTGTATTATAGGCCTGGGAAAGCTTTATCAAATACAGGTGGATTCCCTGTCAATTAATTTCAAATGTGCTAGCTTGACTCTTTACCAAAGCGAACTTATTTCACATGATCATCATTAATTTAAATGATTGCGCATGGCAGTCCACTATAATTGTTTTGACAGAATGTCCCGCGCCACGACTGATGCTATAAAACTCACGTAACACTGACGTTATGACAGGTGCATAGTGTTGTGAGTGGACAATTGATGGAAAGCGCCCACGCGTGAATAAATGTTATTAAATATAGCCGAAGTACAGATAAATTATAAGTAGTCGATGTTGTCTTCCATTGGGTTCTTCGCTGAAATAGACTGTCCATTTTTCAGACGTGACCACTGTAAGCGGCCCCACTGTCTGTACAAGCATGACAAAGACGACCGAGGAATGTTTGACAACACCCTGCATGGGTCACCGGTAACAGCAGCAGGTCAGTCTGGTTTTGTAATTCATTTAATAGAAATTCCCCGAAGTATTTTTTTTTCTTCAGTTTACCTTTAGTTTTGCCATAGTTTTCCAAAAAGGCATACTTGTTAATTGCCACATTACATCCTCAAGTGGAAATGGGCAGTAGCCCATCAATTTGAAACCGGATTACTTATTTTCAAGTCTGCCTATACCTAATTGCAGCTCATCAACCTGCCTTGACCATGTTGTAAGGAATTATGCAAGGTGGCTGCATTTATTTATTTATTTATTTCACTTTTGAAAAATAGTATGGCATGTGTGTAGTAATTTACGTCGTTTGATCTTCTTAATGACATCAGTTTTCTATTTTCTTTTTCTCCATGAACAGGTGTTTGGAAAACTCATTCCACTTCCATTAATGGAGTCCCACAGGTCAATGAAGGCAAAGACCCTTGCGTTTTGGAGTTGGAGAGGATCAACAAAGAAATTGAGACTGTTAAGAATGAGGTTGAGAAGGAGCAAAGGAGATTATCTCGTTACCAAACTGTGCAGGTGGATAGTGAAAGAACAGGGTCCAAGAAAGTCTTGATTGCCAAATCTGAAACACCAGGCAAAGATCTGAATGGAAATAGTGCAAAGTCTAAACACAGGCAGTCAACTACAGTCTATTCTCCTGCCCGGAGGAAGTATGTGGTTGACAACTCCAAACCCAGGACTGATTTGGAATACGACCCCTTGTCCAACTTCTCAGCTTCTTTGCGATCTAGTGGTTGTTCTGACTACAAACCAGGTAATGAGCAGAAAGTGAGAAGTGGGCAAGGTGTGAAGAGGACTAGAGAGAATGTTTGTAAGGAGGACCAAACTAAGCCACCTTCTCAAGAGTTCACTGCCTCACCAGCTAGTAGTAACAAGCCAGTTGATGACTCTGAAGAAGAAGGGGTCCTCATCATTGATATTCCACCTCTGGAGAGTGATAGAAAGAAGTGTCGGGCTCAAAAGCCCTGTAAGATCAACACAAACCAATCACAGGAAATCAAAGAGGAAGTCCACCCTGTTTTTGTTCCGACTGTGGCTCATGCTCCACTTAGTATTCCACTTCCTGTGTCCACTCCTGGTCCTGAAGTAGTTGAAGTCCTATCCCCACCTGCAGTGTCTGAGATTGTGAAAGATGATAACCTCAACACTTATGGCCTATCTAGTGTTTCCGCTAGTCGGGGAAATGATGGTGAACCCAGTGCTGAGAGCGTATTCGATGACTTGTCCAAATGCTTGGAAAACCTGAGGAGTGAAAGTGAGAGAATAGTTTGTCACCAAGAGGCTGAAGTCACTGCAGAAAGCAACTGTGTCCCAGAACCTGTGACTCTCAAAATGAGTCTATCATCCTTACAGACACGCCACCATAATGAGCCAGTTAAGACTGATGTCAACTTACTGATGGCAGAGCCTGGATTGCTTGAACGTGAGCTTGCCTACAACTGTGTTGAGAACAGTAACCATCTTCAACCCAATGAAGTCTCATATGGACATATATCTTCACTACCTCATAATGTTTTAGTCCCTCCCTCTGTCTACTCCCCCCATAAACTCCCCATTGAGACCCAGAGAAGTGAGCAGCCAGTAGCACAGAGCTCTGCTCAGAGTTACTGGTCACCTGTACAAAGTGTATCATCAGTGCCATGTCTGCAGAAAATACCAGGCCAAACGCCAGCGCTTGATTTCTCCCTGCCTAGTCCAGTTCCGGGAGCAAACTTTGTAGACCAAGCGGCCACTACTGTGGGTTTCACCCAATGCCAGCTGTTATATGGGCCAACTGCGTCAGGGACTAATGGAGTAGAATTACAATCTGCTCCTTTAGAGCAGCCTACTGTGGAAGCAATGAATGAACACATTGTTATTGATTCAAATTCTGAGGAGCTCGAGTATTCCGAGTTATCTGATAGTGACACAATGGAGGAATGCTATCGTATCTTCATGGAGGAAGCCAACAAGGGTGAAGAGGGATCGACAGACCAGGCTTGTACACCTGTAAGTGCATGCAAACAGACATTGAGTGGGCTAATTGTACAGTTCAATGGAGATAGGAAAATGTTGTCATTGTGTGTTTTAGGTAGGAGCTGTGGATGTGGAGACACCAGGGTTAGCTGTGAAACCCAAACCATTGCCAGGACCCAGGAAGAGGGTGGCCCATGTGTCCAGATATACTGAGGTACACTATTGAAGGCTACAACTCAAGCATATGAATTACTTTATTAACTGTGATTCATGAAACTTTATTTATTGTAATTGACTGCCTTCCTGTCCTACAGCCACCGGTGGGCAAAAGCAAAGCCCAGGTGATTGTTCCTTTCCGTGGAGGAGCCCCCCAGTTGTCCAACCCCTCTAAGATCCAGCAGCTGCAGCAGAGGGCCTCCGTTTTGTCTGCTGCTCTGAAAGGAGGCCAGGCGTTCATCTCCAACTCACAGAGAAAAATGGTGATGCTGCCTTCTCCTGCTCATCAGGCCAGTCATCAGGCCACCCACCATCCAGTTCAATACCTCATTCACCAGCCAACTCACCAAACTACTATGCAAAACTGTGAGGCCATATCTTTAATGTGTAAACTATACTTTTGTATGTGTGAGGAATGTACCAACCACTGCAATTTGATGTTGTAAATGATAAAGTACAACGGGGTGATGTTGAGGTGAATGCACTCCTCCAGTCAGTTGGCATGTATATCCTATTGTACATATTTTTTGTCTGTTATGCATCAGAATATTTCATCTATATTAAATGCATCTTATTTCCATCTGTACATGATACTAAGTTATTGGTTATATATTTTCCCTGCTAGCATGTGTGAACGTCATACCTGTGGGAACAGCCATCCAGGTGGGCAACAACCTGCACTTCATCCTCCCAGAGGGAAGCTACACTCTGCCCATCACTCCAGCTAATTCTCCAGTCACCCCGGTCCATACCCCGGTCCATACTCCAGTTACACCTGTTCCTGTACAACCTCAGCCTACTGCCTATATCCCTGCTAAGGTGAGTACCAACATAATGTAGAGGTGGAATGAAATGGCTTTAGTGGTTTTCTTTGTATTGACACAGTAGAACATTACTGAGCAGATTATTTTCATTAGCGCTTGCATTCATATCTTTTCTAAAAAAACTGCATGGCAAGGTCATTTTTGTTTTGTTTCTCAAGTAAAAAATCATTACTTTGCTTTTGTCCTCCCAGCCCATTCCTACCAAACGTAAGGCCAAGATGCGTCCTGAGGTCAGCGCCAAAGTCCCACATGACGTACGGCAGCGCTATGTAAACCTGTTTGTAGAGGAATTCCTCAAAACGTCCGTCACTGTACAAGATGCTTTTGAAAAGGTTTGACCCAGGGCAGTCAACATTTCTATTAGCCATGATTATATTAAATGGAATTGTCATACATGTTTTTGCCATGACCTATTTTTTATGTTGGAAGCTGTGACGGTGTGATTTATACTTTAGGCTCTTGCTGAGGAGAAGACTGTGTATGATCGCAGCATCAACAAACTCAAGTATCTGAGTGTTGCAGTGAATGCACTGAAGAGGCTGAAGAACCAGAGCTCCGTCTCTGTCAAAGGTGGGAATCTACAGCAACTGAGTGAATGTATTCTAAATTGCTTTTTGATTACTTGCAATAGTATTATATTGTTAAATATGTTGTAGTGGGACAGATGTAAACAAAGGACATTTTGGGCTTCGCAACTCAAGTTGAATTGTTTCTTGTCTGTTCATTTGCAGCTGGAAATGAAACTAATGTCCAGTTGTCCAAAGGAAATATTCCACTCAATGAAAAAGCACTTTGGGGAAATGGTATCATTGCATTCCTCAACACACATTTTCATTAAAGGATAAGTTATGCTATGTGTCATGTCAAAATCCTGACTGCCTTTCTGACACTTCCATGACTCATTTAGCTTTCCTATTCATTTTCTGCTGAAGGAGATGTTGCATTGTATGACAGCTTGAAGGAGCACATTCTGTCAGAGGAGATATTGACTGAGAATAACTATCCTCTTCAGCACCCAGAGAAATCTGGCAGTGCCATATTGTACCGTGAAGACTATAAAAAGGGAATCACTGATCGTGAGTACAGTATGACGCACTGCATTGTTCAGGTCTATATTGCTGCGTAATGACCAAATGTAAAAATGTACCTCTTGGAATGTGACATTTGGTCATAAGCATGTATTGCCTGTAGCAAGCATGTAAAATACATCAATAGGCCAGGGGTATTCAAATCCAACCCTGGAGGTACTGTTTCTCTGTTGCTGATAATTAATTGCACCCACCTGGTGTCCCAGTTCTGAATTAGTCACTGACTAGAGGGGAACAATGAAAGAAAGCATTGGAACTGGCTTCAATGGTTCATATTATAATTTCAGGCCTGTGGTATGAGTAATTTCCCTAGGACTGGTCTACCTTGGGTATTGTAGTCAACATGGACCTGTTCATGTTCTTTTCATCATTCCCCATTCCAGAAGAGGGCATACTCCAGCTTTATAATGTCTTTGCTTTCAGGGCTCTGTTTAACTCCTGAATTGGCAACTTGTGTTTTTGTTTGTTTCTGGGGGAAAAGCTTTGAAGAGGATTTGCTGTCGGTGTGGGGCCACTTACTCTGTGAACCAAGTGGGAAAGCACACTCGCAAGGAGGAGTGCAACTACCACTATGGGAAAGGAGTTGAGAAGAAGGGTGAGAGGACGTTATGGTATGTTCTAAATGTCTGAATACAGATATTTAATAACTTGCTATTACTGTACAGTTCCAGGTGGAGTGGAAACACGCTACAGCTGCTGTGAAGGTGTGGCTGGGTGTCCTGGATGCCAAGTCTTCAAGGTAAGAAGATGACTGGTGCATCACACTTATTTTCCTTAAGACCCTTCAAAGATGTCAGGGAACATTTTGGATTGTTCACATATGTCTTCCCCCTCAGCTGCATGTCCATGATGCAGTTAGCCTGGATGGCTTTGTCAGTACCCTTCCAAGGCCTGCCTCTGACAAGGGATGCCCGGGTGTGTTCTCAGTCGACTGTGAAATGGTGAGATTCAACAGTCACATTATGGAATTCATAGGCAACATTTTGCATGACATGCCAATTAAGGTTGGGTCAGTATGTTTTGAATATCAATGTCCACACTGCCACACTAGTGATCTGGTGAAGTTTATTGTATGACTAATACATTTATTTTTCTTCAGTGCTATACCACTCAAGGTCTGGAGCTGGCCAGAGTGACTGTTGTCAACTCCAGTTTGCAGGTCATCTATGACACCTTTGTGAAACCTGATAATGACGTCATTGACTACAACACCAGGTAAGGCCACAACACTTCATAATTAATATTAAATCTTGACAGACTGCTTTTATTTAATCCAGTCTTTTTGACAAGGATGGCATGGAAGTCATTATTGCTCTCTTTTCCTCAGGTTTTCAGGCATCAATGAAGCTGATGTGAAAGGAACAAGCTCGTCCATCCGAGATGTTCAGGAGACTCTACTGAGCTTTGTCAGTGCTGAGACTATACTGATCGGCTACGGCTTGGAATCTGACCTCTGTGCACTGAAGGTGAGTTGTGCTGCATTATTTAACTATTTATTAGTGAATGGACAATGATATGGAAAGTCAATATCAGTCTTTTTTTTTCTCGATACATCAAATAAAACATTACTACGATTCTCTTAGAGCATGCTTTTTTTAGTCTTGACTAGGCCTAATCTGTGTCTGGGAAACTGGCCCATAAAGTTTGTCACCTTGCCTGTCTCAGCTGCTCCATGGCACCGTGGTGGACACCTCTGTGTCGTTCCCCCACCGCCTAGGCCTGCCTCATAAGATGACCCTCCACAACCTGACAGCAGACTACCTCAGGAGGATCATCCAGGAGAGTGGTGGGTCAAACACAAAAAGTCTGGCAGTGGGGAGGATGTCCATCTGTGTCATTAAAGTTTTTTTTTTTTACACCTTCAAACTGATCATGGTGAAATCAGGGAGACATGTTGCATGAATGTTCTTAATGAAAAATATTTCACAATCCCAGTTCTGTCCATTCACTACATTTAAAAAAATGTTCTTAGAACACTAATAAAAAGGAACGTTACAGGTGAGAAGGAAAATCTGAGAGAATATTTTGTGTTGCGTAGGAGGCTACAGTCCTAACACATGTATCCACTAATGTGAGACTCATTCCTGATCCAAGGCTTTCCGATACATGTAAGATATATCCAGGCCTACATTAGTCTTGCAGTAACAGTGTGTATGGCATTGTTCCTGTCTCTTCCAGTGGGTGGCCATGACTCAGCAGAAGATGCTGCTGCCTGTATGGAGCTCATGCTGTGGAAGGTCAAAGAAGATGGCAAAACTAAACGCTGGTGATCTGAATAATACTGGCATTGCCCACCTTCATTATTCATGAAATCACAGAGATGTATGTTAAAATGTCACTTATTTGTATAAAGGGGAAGTGTTGTTGGCTCATTTCTTCAAATGGTCTGGGTAGGCTTGGAGAGGGAAATTATATTTGTTATGTACATTCGTTTTTTGATGGAATTCATTTTTGTTTAATCTTTGTTCAATTATGTTATGCTTCTCAGTCTCTTATGCCAATGTACTTATTATTTGGGGATGCACTCCACACTGGGAAAGAATAATATATATTGAAAGTAAAAGCACAGTAAAGAAATCTGTTGTGGGGTATTATTGTTATTATGATCATGGTTGATGGAAATTGCAGCATTATACTTTCATAGCTGTGACACCTGAGATTAGAGTCAAGTCCAACATCCAATAAACTCAATGTGAGCAAGAAACAGGCCCCCTCCCCAGTCTATCTACAGTTCTCAACACTTTTAGATGTGATGATACATAACCTCAGTGTCACTGAGGATAAACTATTTCAATAATAACACCATTCTTTTGAAGGAACAGGTCCAACTTGTGTAAAGCCTGTCATTTCCTCTACAACCAGGCAATGAACGCAAACGTTAACTAAAATAAACGGAACGTACAATATGAGACAACATTGTTTGGTGTCTATCACTTCTCCCTGATGAGGAAGAAAGTCAAGTAACAGTATTGAAATAATATTGCCTGGTGCTGAACCCATAAATTGAATGAACGGCCAAGGAACCTCTAACCCTGGCAATTTGACTGGTAAACTCATGGGTACACTCAATTGCTGTCTGGTATTGCGATGCAATAATTTCCATGTTACTATAGAATGTTCATTCAAATGATGCTAACTGATGTGGCTCATGCAATGGAATGTATTTTTTTGTAATGTCAGTTGAGTTGATTTAACAAATCACAACACATGTTGATGTTTTTACTTACTGCTTTTATTTCCTGCTCTTACGTGTACACTCAAAGGCTTCCAGTCCACCCATTATGCCATAATTGACATGAATAGAGATGTCCATTCTATTCATTGTATTTATATGGCTGAAGCTGTCACTCTGCCTTGCTTTTAAACTTGGTTCCTTAGCAACTCCTGATGCAGAAGAAGCCTGTTTTGATGAAGAGGAGGGTGAGGAGCAGAGCGAGCACATCCAGGCTGTGCTACTGGTGAGCTGGTGTGCCTGGAACCTCAGGAGCCTGTCCCCTCTGTTTCTCATAGTGAACTCCAGCTAGAACAATGCCTCATCCTTAGGCCTGAGCGGTCTGTCATAATGGATTCTGGACAGCCTCATGGCGTTCTCCCTATACCTGTTGATCAATTCTCAGATGACCTAGAATACGTAGGGCCTTCTATTTATTTAATATATTTAATAAAGATGTGTATTCATGTGATAGCAAACTAGTTGCTCATTTACTCTGTAGCAAAATAAATGTTTGTGGAAATGAGGACAACTTACAATGGGTTATTGATCACAGCATTGAGTCCATCCACAAGGTCCCAAGTTTGCATGGAGTTGAAGTCCATGATGACAGCAGCTCCCTTGGCCTTCATATGGATCATATTGTCTGGCTGGTCAGCAAACATAGGAATAACCACCATGGGAACCCCATTGTAAATATCCTCATAGATTCCATTGGTTCCACCATGGGTGATCAAGGCTCTAGTTTTTGGGTGACCTTATAGAACAGAAACAAGTATTCCTAAATGTAGATATTCCAAAGATAATATCTACATTAATGATGTTCAACATCACACTGGTGAGTAGATTGGTTTATGCACTATACCAAACAGGCATAATAATGAATTATTGTCTTTGTTATAAAAAACCCATAGCTACCCAGCAGGTCGTTCTGTGGGATCCAGTTGTACACTCTGGTGTAGGGAGCCAGAGTCTCAGGCTTCTCCTCACTGTGCCTCCACAGAATCTGGCCATGACAGGGACATATTTATATGTTATTATTTATACTTTATTATATTTTATATTGAACTGTTTAAGTATGTTACACAGGCTGCACAAAACAGATGCAACACGTCTACTTGGTTTGCTGTAAATAAGAATCAGTAATAGAACAAATATGCTTAGGGAATGTTCTAATGTAGGTCTATAGGTTCTCTCTGACCTTCTGTGGCAATCATATCCGCCTGCTCTGTGGTATCTGTCCTAGGGCTGAGGCGATCATATCCGCCTGCTCTGTGGTCATGCTCCTGATCATGGACCCCAGAGTGAACACAACAATGGCGTGATCTCCAGAGCTCTGCACAAACTCCTCCAGGGCCTGATGGGACAGTAGTCCTCTCACTTCACCACAGAGCCACAAATAGAACTCTACTGTATGTCTAGCTCTTTGTATTGTTCTGTTTCAAACATTTACATTTGAATAATTTAGCAGATGCTCTTATCCAGAGCGTAATGACATTGACATGGCTAAAACATGGCCATAATGTACTTTGTAGGCTTAGTTAGAATTACATTGTGTATGCAACGGATGCTGCGGAGAAGACAAACAGATATCTGTGATTGATGATTGATGTTGATATACTTAATATGTTTTGTAGTGATGCTGATTTAAGGTAAGTGTGCTTTTGCCATAGCCTACCTCTGGTAAGAGCTTGGCAGTCTTGCAGTGGATTCCTCCAACAAATTTGAAGTTTGGGATGAAAGGTCGGGGGTACTCAAAGTCCCAATATGTATAGACCAGCCAGAGATCAACGTTTCCTATCATCGCACAAGTTGTTGTTGGCTACAAATCAGTAGAATGTAAGTGGTATTTGCATTAGAATCGACATTTAAATATAAATAAATACACTATGCTACGTTATTCTGTAGTTATCATCAAATGTGGCTACCTCATCCAATGATACTGTAACAGCTCACCTATAGCATCACTGTAGTAGTCATCTATATCACGCCAAAGACTGTATATCGTCATGTCCTGCGACGCATAGAACAGGAAATTCATCAGTCTCAGCTAAATTCATTTTGCCCGTTCATTTTACCATGGCACTAGAGACGTAGAATGGTAGGCCGGAAGCTGCCCACAGAGCCTCTCCCTGGTGTGGGCGATAGAGAAACGTGTACACCAGAGGAAGTCCCAGCATCTCTACCACCAGCTCACTGCCAGGCCAAATGGGATCAGCTAATAGAAGTTCATACTTGGCCTCTCTCAGAGTCTCCATGACGCTCTCTGACTTTGACAGTCCATCCACAATCTGCATGTTTAGCTGAATTAGTCTTTGTATGAGTTCATCAAGTCTCCAGTGGATCTGCCAGTAGTACAGGTGGTCCATATCGTACATGAAAAAGTGTATGAACTCCTCAAGGCAATCCTCCACAGAGACTGAGTCATTGAAGGGTTGGTCGCTGAAGCGAAAGCGTTCCGTGGGGTCTATGTACAGAGAAGCACTGTTTACCAGCACTGTAAGATTGTGTCCTCTGTCTAGCAGAGTCTCCACTACAGGCTTGAGGTAGATCCAGTGACTGCCTTCAGTGTGCCAAACTAATATGTTTCCCCAGTCTATGCACCCTATGATATATAACTGTATGATTATTTAAGCCAGTATGCTCTTGTATTCTCAACTTAACTTTAAGTTCAATCTTTACAAAAGTAACACATAACAAAAACAACAGAAAACCCATTATACAATTAACACAGCAAAATATCTTATTAACAACGTACATGTTCATTCACAATCGACATAAAATGGCAGCTACTCTCAGTACGATGCTATTCTTCACTTCAACCGAGCAGGGCGAATGTTACTCTCTTCAAACTTAACTCTAACTTCCTCAAGACGTTACTAAAACACACCTGAAACACTCTTGACATGTTAGTGAGTTATAACATTTAAATTCCTATTTTTATCATCAATAAAGTACCTGAAAACAGGGGAGAAATAATCACGAGAGTGATACGGTGTTGTATTCTCAATTTAACTTTAAATTCAATGAGAAAAGACCGCGATTTTCCCCAGGAATATGGGTGGAGACCAGAGCAATCGATCTCCGGCTCATAGGTTAAGAGCATTTCGTAGATCACAGATTAACACTTTTAGGCATCACAAAATAAAGTAATCAATATAACGTTTACACATTACTCTCACAATTCGTACCCTTTGACAGATTTGAACTTTAACACAATTATATGAATGTTATCAATCTATCAACTAATACTGAATGCATCTTTTTAACCTGAGATGTTTTAAGATCCTCACATACTATGAATTTACTAATACTTTTTAATGTATAACAGGCTATGAATATTTCCTTTAACCTGTCACATATACAGGGTCTATAATCAATCCTTTTTAAACTAGTCATTTAAGTCAAGCAATCATTAACTGAAGAACTTGAACTCTGAATCATAGTAGTACTCATCTTATCTCATGCCACAGGGTAGAAGAGCAAACCGGTGGACTTTGGGGGTGAAAGGTAAAAGCCTACATTATAAATCTGAAAATAGTCAACAAACAGAGAAAGTTAACAAAGTAAAACAAATATAAAAGTGTATAGAAGTCATCATTCAAAATGTTTGTGTAACTACTACGTGTGACAAACTATTACATTTGGAAATAGATATTTCTAAACTTCCTCGCTAACGACAGTATAATTTATTTTTTAGGCCCCTATCTCTGTTTAGCAAGTGAGATGTAGAAGCATAGTTGTCAGGTAAATTCGGCAGCTGGTTTAAGTGTGGGGCCACAGAGTTTTCCCAGGGTCAGGGTTGGGTGAATAGACAGTGTATACCAGCCTTTAGGAAGCTGTGGTATTGTGGAAGTTTTTCTCTGGGAAATAACGGTCCTCGGCTACTGTTGTTGTGAAGGATGTAGGTGTATACAGTACATGTGGTCAGTAGAGTGCGTAGTGTTTGATATATACATGTGAACAAGATTTATTGGAAGTTGTTATTCTCGAAATGGTTGCCTCTGCTGTCCTTTCTCTCTCTAACCATCCCTGGTACTTCCCTCCCAACTCCCTCCCCCTGGCCTCTCTCTCTCTCTCTCTCTCTCTCTCTCTCTCTCTCTCTCTCTCTCTCTCTCTCTCTCTCTCTCAGTGCCTGGGTTTGGGTTACAGTGTGTTGCTTTTTGAAGTCTACATTTGCATAATCTGATTAGAATGTGGGACTGTCAGTGGTGGGCCCTATAAGAAAGTGCTCCAGAGGGTGCTGTCCAGCCAAGAATGGGGTCCCCATTCCGCCGATGAGCCTGCACCTGCATCCATCCCTCATTGGGCTGCCCTCTTCTCCCTGTCCTCGCTGGAGAAGACCAGAGCAATGGAGAGGAGGGAAAAAGGGGGAGGAAAGGAAGTGATGGGGAAGGAGGAGGGGGAGGATGAAAAATTTAAACATGCAGTGTGAATTGGTTTAAGGGGATAAAGAGCTCAGGGCCTATCGGTTGGCACCCAGCTCCAGAAAATATTTTTCATGGCACCTCAGCCAGGAGAGAGGGCTTGCCTGCACTGATCTGGTCCATTGTGATAACAGATTCAGACAGTGTGTTCGACGTAGATAAGGAAATGTGCTCTCAATAGACCATTACCACTGTACTTGGGAGAGAATAGTCAATCAGGCAAATATCCTTGGATGAGGAGATGAGCAGAATACAGATATGATTTTCAGTAGCTAGTGAGTTTGACATTATCCTGCTGAAAAGTTGTCAGGGAATCATCTACTGTGATTGGATGTTTTCTGCCAAAGATGTACATAAATGTCTGTAAATAAGACAATGATTCAATATGACTACACTGAAGGCCTATGTGTTGTGTTGAAAATGTTACATTTGTTTGGCCTTAAAATAGTGCTATAGTTTGCTGAGCAACAACAAATTGATTTATTGCATCATGTCTGCATTCTCTCTACCATATACACTGAGTGTACAAAACATTAGAAACACCTTCCTAATATTGAGTTGCACCCCCCTTTGCCCTCAGAACACCCTCAGAACACTGGCCCATGTTGACTCCAATGCTTCCCACAGTTGTGTCAAGTTGGCTGGATGTCCTCATATCAGTACACTGACTTGAAGGGAATTTGTGTCACAAATGCAAAAATTGTAGCATTTGTAAACAGTGCCATGGAAACTAAACCAAAGCATGGATTGCTGTCATACATTGTCCAAAGACTGCTTACAGGGTAGGAAACCAATTCGTAATGTTGTAATTTGGGGGAACTATCCCTTTAAGAGCAGTCACCTGTCCATTCTCACGGTCTGTATGCCTGTGTTCAGCAGCTGCACATTGCTCGTTTACACACCATTAGCAGGTTTAATGGTGGTGGAGAAAAGGCCTTACACCAACTCACTGTTTACCCTTCAGCTCAGTAGTTGCAGCCTGTTGGCACGGGAAGGACATGGGGCAGATTTAAACAGTGACAATAGGTGATTAGTAGCCTGGTTAAATGTTAAACAATGGTGATCTCAGCATTCAGGCTGGTTTAACCAGGCTAGGTGATTAGTGCTCTAGATGTGTGATCTTGGGGTATAATCGTCTTCTTAGTTGATGACATCAGGGCCAATGCAAGGGTGAAACGAGGAAACTGTTTTGTTTTTGTTTACATTTGTTCACCAATTGGTGACACTTTCATTGACATGACTGTTTTCACTGATATTTTCTTTGTATTTAATAGGAAAATATGTGGAGGTAACAATGGGTACTTACTTTATTTTTTATTTTAACTTTATCTAACTAGGCAAGTCAGTTAAGAACAAATTGTTATTTACAATGACGGCCTACCAAAAGGCAAAAGGTCTCCATCGGGGACGGGGGCCTGTGATTAAAAAAAATATATATATACAATATAAATATAGGACAAAACACACATCACAGCAAGAGAGACAACACAACACTACATAAAGAGAGACCTAAGACAACAACATAGCAAGGCAGCAACACATGACAACACAGCATGGTAGCAACACAACATAACAACAACATGGTAGCAACACAACATGGTAGAAGCACAAAACATGGTACAAACATTATTGGGCACAGTCAACAGCACAAAGAAATTAGTCAACAGTCAACAGTCAAGAAATTAGAGACAACAAAGCAGCCACAACTGTCAGTATGTGTCACGCCCTGGCCATAGTTTACTTTGTATGTTTCTATATTTTGATTGGTCAGGGTGTGATCTGGGTGGGCATTCTATGTTGGATGTCTTGTTTGTCTATTTCTGTGTTTGGCCTGATATGGTTCTCAATCAGGGGCAGGTGTTAGTCATTGTCTCTGATTGGGAACCATATTTAGGTAGCCTGGGTTTCACTGTGTGTTTGTGGGTGATTGTTCCTGTCTCTGTGTTTTGCACCAGATAGGGTTGTTTAGGTTTTTGCACGTTTGTTATTTTGTTAGTTTAATCGTGTATAGTTTCCGTATTAAATAAAATGCATCACAACTTCGCTGCATTTTGGTCCGCTCCTCCTTCCCACAACGAAAGCCGTGACAGAATAACCCACCACAACAGGACCAAGCGGCGTGGTAACAGGCAATAGCAACAGCAGGAGCAACAAAAGAAGGAATGGACATGGGAGGACGAATTAGACGGAGAAGGACCCTGGGGTCAGCCTGGAGAATATTGCCGCCCCAAGGAAGAACTGGCGGTGACAAAAGCGGAGAGGCGCCGGTATGAGGAGGCAGCACGGCAAAGCGGATGGAAGCCCGAGAGTCAGCCCCAAAAATGTCTGGGGGGGTGGCTCAGGGAGAGTGTGGCAGAGTCAGGAGTCAGACCTGAGCCCACTCTCTCTGTTTATCGTGAGGAGTCAAGGAGGAGACCAGAACCAGAGGCGGTGTTGGAGGTGAGCGAAACAGAGACTGTGAAGGAGTTAATGGGGAAATTGGAGGAGAGAGTAATGAGGGAGTTGCTGTGTTGGTGCTTTAAATATGGAATTCGCCCGACGGAGCGTGTCGGGGATTTGATGGCACCTGGGTCAGCGCTCCATACTCGTCCTGAGGTGCGTGCTAGTCGGCTGGTGAAGTTGGTGCCAGCCTCACGCACCAGGCCTCCTGTGCACCTCCCTATCCATGCATGTCCTGTGCCAGCACTGCTCTCAAGATCTCCAGTACGCCTTCACGGTCTAGCCCATCCTGTGCCACCTTCACACACCAGCCCTCCGATGGCAGCTCCCCGCACCAGGCTTCCTGTGCGTGTCCTCGGCCCAGTACCACCAGTGCCAGCACCACGCATCAGGTCTACAGTGCGCCTTGCCTCTCCAGCGCTGCCGGAGCCTTTCTCCTCTCCTGCGCTGCCGGAGTCTCCTGCCTGTTTAGCGCTGTCAGAGCCTTCCGCCTCTACAGCGTTGCCGGAGTCTCCTGCTTGTTTAGCGCTGCCAGAGCGTGCCAGTCTCCGCATGGAGCGCAGCCAGAGCTGCTGCATGGAGCAGCCAGAGATGCTCCTGCATGGAGCAGCCAGAGATGTCAGTCTGCATGGAGCAGCCGGAGCTGCCAGTCTGCAAGGAGCTGCCAGTCTGCAAGGAGCTGCCAGTCTGCAAGGAGCTGCCAGTCTGCATGGAGCAGCCAGAGCTGCCAGTCTGCAAGAAGCAGCCAGAGCTGCCAATCTGCATGGAGCAGCCAGAGCCATCAGTCTGCCAGGATCCGCCAGACTCTTCCAGCTCCGCCAGTCAGCCAGGATCTGCCGGAACCGTCAGTCAGCCAGGATCTGCCGGAACCGTCAGTCAGCCAGACTCTTCCAGATCCGCCAGCCAGACTCTTCCAGATCCGCCAGTCAGCCAGACTCTTCCAGAACCGCCAGACTCTTCCAGATCCGCCAGTCAGCCAGACTCTTCCAGATCCGCCAGCCAGCCAGACTCTTCCAGATCCGCCAGCCAGCCAGACTCTTCCAGATCCGCCTGTCAGCCAGACTCTTCCAGAACCGCCAGATCCGCCAGTCAGCCAGACTCTTCCAGATCCGCCAGTCAGCCAGACTCTTCCAGGTCAGCCAGACTCTTCCAGATCCGCCAGTCAGCCAGACTCTTCCAGATCCGCCAGTCAGCCAGACTCTTCCAGATCCGCCAGACTCTTCCAGATCTGCCAGGATCTGCCAGAGCCTTCCTCCTCTCCTGTGCTGCCGGAGTCTCCCGCCTGTCCGGCGCTGCTGCCGGAGTCTGAAGAGCCCCTCTGTCCCGAGCTGCCCCTCTGTCCCGTGTTGTTAAGTAGCGTTGCCGGGGCTGGGAGGTCACGGAAGCGGACAAGGTGGGGGAAGACTGCGGTGAAGTGGGGGCCACGTCCAGCACCAGAGCCGCCACCGCGGACAGATGCCCACCCAGAGCCTCCCCGATAGGTTCAGGTTTTGCGGTCAGGTTCCGCACCTTGGGGGGGGGGGGGGGGGGGGGTTGTACTGTCACGCCCTGGCCATAGTTTACTTTGTATGTTGTGATTGGTCAGGGTGTGATCTGAGTGGGCATTCTATGTTGGATGTCTTGTTTGTCTATTTCTGTGTTTGGCCTGATATGGTTCTCAATCAGGGGCAGGTGTTAGTCATTGTCTCTGATTGGGAACCATATTTAGGTAGCCTGGGTTTCACTGTGTGTTTGTGGGTGATTGTTCCTGTCTCTGTGTTGTGCACCAGATAGGGCTGTTTTCGTACGTTTGTTAGTTTAATCGTGTATAGTTTCCGTATTAAATAAAATGAATCACAACTTCGCTGCATTTTGGTCCGCTCCTCCTTCCCACAACGAAAGCCGTGACAGTATGAGTGTCCATGATTGAGTCTTTGAATGAAGAGATTGAGATAAAACTGTCCAGTTTGAGTGTTTTTTGCAGCTTGTTCCAGTCGCTAGCTGCAGCGAACTGAAAAGAGGAGCGACCCAGGGATGTGTGCTTTGGGGACCTTTAACAGAATGTGACTGGCAGAACGGGTGTTGTATGTGGAGGATGAGGGCTGCAGTAGATATCTCAGATAGGGGGGAGTGAGGCCAGTTTACAGAGGATTATAGAGTGCAGAGATGTGTCCTACAAGGAGCATTGGTGGCAAATCTGATGGCCGAATGGTAAAGAACATCTAGCCTCTCGAGAGCACCCTTACCTGCCGATCTATAAATTGTCTCCTTAATCTAGCATGGGTAGGATTGTCATCTGAATTAGTGTTAGTTTGGCAGCTGGGGTGAAAGAGGAGCGATTACGATAGAAGAAACCAAGTCTAGATGTTACTTAAGCCTGCAGCTTTGATATGTGCTGAGAGAAGGACAGCGGACCGTCTCGCAATACTTCCAAGTACTTGGAAGAGATGAGATGACTACCTCAAGCTCTAAACCCTCAGAGGTAGTAATCACACCTGTGGGGAGAGGGGCATTCTTCTTACCAAACCACATGACCTTTGTTTTGGAGATGTTCAGAACAAGGTTAAGGGTAGAGAAAGCTTGTTGGACACTAAGAAAGCTTTGTTATAGAGCATTTAACACAAAATCCGAGGGGCCAGCTGAGTATAAGACTGTATCATCTGCATATAAATGGATGAGAGAGCTTTTGTTACGGATCCCCCCCGATACTGATGCTCATTCTGTTCACCAGTTCCTGAGGTTTACGTCACCAGCTTTCTAGGCTTCACTGAACGGGATTCATTATCAACCCCGGACTGTCTTGTCTGCTTAAACACACCTGGTTCCCATTTCCCCTGATTAGTATGTTATATATGTGCCCTCTGTCTTTGTCGGTTATTGTTCCCATGTCTATTGGTGGTGTGAGTACCTATGCGTTGGTCCAGCTGTTATGCTGCGTGCTATATATATTGTGTATTACGGGTATCGTCCCGTGTCGTTCAACAAGGTTTACCCTCGCTCTTTTGTTTAGGTACAGCCCAGTGTTTTTGTATACGTGTTTGTTTTGGGTGTATTAAAAACCCCTATTGTGTATTCCTGCGCCTGTCTCCAAAATCCTTTATACCAGCGTGACAGCTTCCTACTGCCTGAGCTATGTTTTTGATGTAAATTGAGAAGAGCGTAGGGCCTAGGATCGAACCTTGCTGGTACTTATTGGTACTGATACTTGACAAAATAGATCTGTTAATTTGTATATTTAACAAATGGCATTTTTTCTCAAAACATGTTTATTGTGTTGTAAGGTTATGCATTTCTCTAAATCTAATTTCACAGTTCTTACATAATAATCCATGATTAGAGCCTAGAGGGAAATTCAGTAATTCAAGTTTAATCTAATATGTGCATATCCATACCTAGGGCAAATATCCAAATAATGACATATTCCAATTCAAATGTTACTGGACACAGAAATGGCCAAGCCTGTGTAAACTACACTGGCATCTGACTTCATTGACATTTTGTCACAGAAAGGGGATAAAGACACTCCATTCAAGAGCCCATAGGAGCCCCTCAGGACTAGCAGCGCTGTATCTGCCTGTTGGGTCAGTGATCAGGGTTTGACTACATGTTGACCTGTGTGATTGCAGGTCACAAGTTAAGTTGTCTTTTTTCTCTTCCCCTCTCTCTGCCCTCGGACACTAGATAAGGGTTTAGAGGTTAGGGGTTGTCTCCGTGTCCACACAGTGGTCAGAGGGTTTGTAGAGGACAATCAGAGGCGCGGCCATCACTGGCCCCATTGAGAGGAAACAAGAGCATTAGTAGACCAGTGGGTCCAGAATGGACCAGTACAAACACATAGGGAGCAGCTGCACTGTTGACTTCCTGGCTCGGCACTTTGAGGTGTTTGTTAAATTAGTACAAATGGTTGCATGGTGTCAATGGAATACCAGGGTTATTTACAATAAGAGGATGGTACTTAATGTGTACTTACTTTTGATAAATTCAAATATTTTTTTATTAACAAACCATTGTTAAATAGTTATAATAAATAACATATTCACAACTTAATATTAACCAACATAGTTTACAAAAAATAAATAATCACAATAGCTTTGACAAATGATGGTTAAATAATAATCTTTGGTTACATGACATGCTTATTGTACAAAAAGAGCAAGATTAATAAATACTTGAATGGACAGACAACAAAAACTATTCCTGTTTTCTGTTCACACAATACAGTCCTACAATTGGAACATATTTCAAAGAGGATTGTCAGTTGTGTTATCATGCAGCTCAATCCTGTCGTCCCAATAAATAGTCAATTAATGCGTATAACAGCAATGTTTTTCAATCAATGAATGTGGTCATATTGCAGGATTTTGATAATAATTATTGATTTGCAAATAAGCAAGGTCATAATCAGTCTCATCATAAAATCGTCATTTGAACAAAATAAAGTGCCCTTTGCATTTTGTAATTAGATTGCAGTCCTTGGTGAATTGGACAAGACTTTATCTTTCCTGAAATGTCTTTCCCAAATAAATTCCCTTAAATGATCCTTTATGGCCTTAATGCATCCTTATTTCTTATTTCAAAACATTTTTTGTTGTTGATGTGGACATCTTTCCCCACCGACAAGATAAAAATACATGTCTGACATGAAGGGGGGAATACATCCAAGCTACATCCATGCAGATTACAGATTACATTTCACAAGGCTCCCATCCTCCCGTGTCATAATGTCAACATCAAGAGTGTAGCTAAATAAATCCATCTCAATCTATTTAATTCAGCAGGAAGGGCATCATCCACAAATGTCTTCTGCTTCCCATCAAAACCAACAATGTACTCCTCAAGTGTCACAGAACCAAAACGGAGTCTATGAATGGGGGCCTTGTGACAGTTTCACCCAGGGAGTTGTAGATGATCACCCATCAGAGGAAACTGCAGCAGGCAGACTACCAGGCCTCGGTGCTGTCACAGCTTGATCCAGGGGAGGGGGCGTCAGTGTCGCTGGCCAGGCCCCAGGTCCTGGAGGAGGAGTGGAGACGTTCCACGTTGCCTCTGAGGAAGGTGAGCAGGGCTGTGGGGGAGTGTGAGGCAGGCTGGCCACTCTGGCTCTCCAGCAGCTGCACCAGGAAGTTGATGTAACGCATGGCCAGCCGCAGGATCTCGTTCTTGCTCAGCTTCTTCTCTGGCGGGTGGGTGGGGATGAGCTTGCGGAGCTCAGCGAAGGCCGTGTTGACGTTGTGCTGCCGCCAGCGCTCCCGTGTGTTGGTGAACACCTTTCTGGTCATGGTGCTGCTCTCCTGGAGGGAGGAGAAGAGGAGAGTGTTTTAGAGAGAAATGTACACACAATTCAAACTCCCATGGGGCTGTTCTAATAGAAGGCAGGTGTTTTTCAGTAGGGTGCCATTTCTGGCGCAGACCCTAGACAGAAACACTATATGGTGGTATCACATAAAATGTGGCACCAGAGAATCTAAATCTCAACGATAACTGAAATATGACGCATTAACACTGTAATGGAAAGTAATAGATGTAAAATATAGTTTAAGTATGACGAATAGAATGCATTTGACATTGGAATTCAGTTTCATCTTTAGAAGATGAAAAATACCATAATGAAAATAGATGTTTGTGGAAAATGTCTGACCTTCAGTCAATGCATAGAGGATGCTTGTGCTATTGTGTTACGGCATTTTTAGCGTACATACAAATAATTACACTTTGGCTGTATTGAAGAACTATCTATTTCTAATATGGTACACTCATGAATACAAACTGATAATCATTTATTTTATCTTAACAACAATAAGGTTTCTTAACATTTCATGAGGATTGTAATTCCACCAATTCCTTACTCCAACAATTCCACAACATGAAATTCAACAGAGGAAAGAAAACGAATCCACTCATTGTCCGTGATATCACCTGTTAAGTGGTTTAGCGTGCAGACAGAGGTATCTGGTAGTAGAAGTGTGTACTCCTGCTGCAGTAACCCAGTCCTGTGTATAGTCCGTCCAGTCAGTCCAGCCTTCTCATACTCTCTGATGACTGTGTGTGAGATGGAGGGATGGAGAGAGGGGAAAGGATAGCGCACGCTTCTCACATTTTATAGCAGAGTGAGCCCCTATTGTGTGACGTGTGCATGCTGTCTTTGAGCCTCTCCTTCAGTCTGCTGCATTGTGTGAGGTGCTCAACTCAAGAGAGATGTTTCCAGTCACAGACCGCTGTGTTGGATGTTCTATTCTGTCTGTAAACAAATAGATGACCAATGGGTTAGAAAAATGAGGTTATGGGTAAACATACAAATACATAATATCATACAATAATGTTTAACAATTTGAAAGAGTATTTGGAAACTTTGCTTTCATATCATCCACAACTTTTTGTTGAGTCATTTCTAGGGTTGCAAAGCTACCGGTAATTTACCAAAGCTACCAGAATCTTCAGTAATTGTGGTAATCAACAGAAGATCTATGGCAATCAATCGTAACTTTGGTAACTTGTACTTGAATCTTAAAAAAAAAGATATTGATATATAGTATTTAATTTTTTATATGAGTTTCTATTAGATAGACCATATGGTTCAAGAGAAAATAGCCTAATTAATGACAAAGCATCAAATCAACAATGCCATTTAAAAAAAATAAACTCTTCCAGCGATTGACATTTTTCAGAACTGCCACCAGTCCTACACCAAAACATTGACAACAAACACATATTGATATAGTCAAATTAATAAAACGGTGTAAAAAAAAATGGAAAGCATATTTCATGCTGAAAACTTAGCATTCACTGAATTGATGGTTTATATTTAGGATGTTCACAGCTTTCTCATTCTATTTTCTATTTTAAAATAATCTTATTCAATTATTTCATATATATTACATGTGATAAGGCCACACAGAGGACAAGAAATAATTACAGACACCTGTGATAATCTGAGGTACCCAAAAGTGCCATTAGATTTCTTGTGATAGATTATATAAAATCCTTGAAAGATACCAACATTCTGGTAGTTAACTGGTAAACTCTGAAAGTTTCCAATAATATAACCTCACTTTGCAACCCTGGTCATTTCATTAAATTAATAATTTTAACACATAACGTGACTATTAAAGGTTACATTTACGCTTACAAATAAATTCCTATTGAGATGAAACTGAGATGTTTCCCTGCCTGATCCTACCCTTACAATTCTGGACACTTGTTACGGTTGGTTAAACATCAACCATGGGTAGCCAATTCAGTAAAACTTTGATATCGCCAGTCCTGCTGCCATTTAATTCACTCTGATTGGGCCATAAATACCATATCCAGATTGACAGTTTAACAATGTGGGTTTTGTTATGACTATGGTAATCTTGGTGATCCATTCCAGGGGCCACACATAAATTTCAAAAGGGAGCATGGGGAATGAGCCAGGCGGGTGAAAGTAGAGTCCTTCCCTGGGTCACAAGCATGAGCGCATGCCAAACCATCTCTCTAAAACCATTCTTCCTCGCCACTCCTCTTCCATATCCCCTCTCTCTGCCTCCCACTTTCAACCTCAGTTTCAGATGTTTTTTTATTGAACGACGTCTAGTTTAACCAATTGCTACTGTTCTTTTTACATCCTTCAAGTGTTTTTTCAAAGATGCAGCTTTCCATAAAAGTATCTCTGTGTGGAGTAGAAATTTACATAATCCGATTAGGGCCTGGGATTAGCGCTGGGGCCTGGAGAACAGGCCCAATGGGGCTGGCCCTGAATTGCTGCCATTCATGGGCCTTGCTGCACTTCCAAGGGGCTGCACCTGCAGTGGTGGGTCCCCACTCCCCTGCTCTCTGCACTCTACTTGGCCTCAGGTCTGCAGACACACTCACAGCAGGCAGCAGGCCCCTTCAGCCAGCCAGCCTGTCCCTCCATCCCCTTCTCATACACACACCAGGGCCGCATTCAGCAGGGCCAGATCGTTTTGAACTTGTTTTTTCCTGTCACAGAGGGTAGTGTGTGGGGGTATAGAGCCGAGCAGCTTGACAACCCTGACGAAAACAACAACATAAAGAACCTATGGAGAAGTGAGGAAAAATACATTAGTCAGTACAGCAAATGAAGTAAGAGAGCCATACTGTTGTGCTGTCAACATAATAAAAACATCCATGTAGCTAAAGAAACAACTATGCAGAGACTACAATTACAAAGGTACATTTTAACGTCTCTTTTCAACTGATGTCCCCATCGAGAGCTTGTCCAATCAAAGTATTGAATCTAGTTGAACAGAGTGATATAAAAATAACAGTAGTAGCCTGACCTTTGAAGCAGTGGTAAGGAAATAATTCTGCCCTAAAGGTTAGGTTTGAACAGCCTGTTCATTTTCACAATATGTCTGCTATTCACTCAAGGGCTAAAGTATGGCAGGCAGGACCAATTACTGGACCATTACACAGATGTTGATTTAGCCTCCACGTGTTGGACTTTTTTAACAATTTTCTCACACAGCTTTTGTTTCGCCTGCCATTAAAAACACACCCTTTTGGCTCTTTTGTTAGGCTTGTTGTTAAGGCAATGTAGCCGGAGACATATAACCGAAACAAAAGGTTAGCTAGGTGGTTATTTATGGTGTGTGTGTGTCAGTGTGTTAGCTTATGGACATAGTAGGTTTGCTGCTGGCAGGAATCTATGCCCTGGGGGGCTCCTTGTCTGAGGCTAATTCCTGCGGGAGAAAGAGCTTCAGACGGATGGCTCGTGAAGATAGGCACTCTCTCCACACTCTGAGAGACTGTGATAAGGGGATTGCTGTGCTAAATGAAAAACAACCTTTTGAGCTCTGAAATGGAGGGAGACTATTCGTTTTAGCTGGAAAAATAAAACCTCCATACATTTTTTAAATTCTGATTATGAAATATTGAGAGTGTTCTATGTAAAATGTTGTATTCGTTAATAATATCTGGGTTTTTCCATCTACCCTTTGCTCGTAAACAGACACATTTTAGACTGTAAAATTATTTATGTATCAAGGACTAAATTGCAGGTCAATTACAGAGTAAAAGGTATACTTCTTTTCATTGCAGGGACAATCCAAATCAACCTGAATTCCCAGCAAAAACAAAAACAAAGCATGTTTTGCTTTACCATTGGTTACTTCACTCACATCTTCCAAATGTTTAAGATATCAAAACCAAACGTTATTTTTTAAGTCTAAATATTTATTCGTATGTAATATTTATTTTCGGCATTCTCCCTCTAACCCTGCGAAGCGTTTCTCTCAGCATCCATTCTGCATTGGAATGCAGTGTCGGTGGGACTACGTAATAGAGCCTTTTTAGAAGTTGTAACTGAAGTATTTGGGACCACTATAGTCTTAGGGAAATGTCCCTCATGGTTGGTAAACACAGTCGCCATGATTGTGAATGGAGCTTTTACTGCAGTCCTGATGTCCAGTCCACCTGCTGTTTCTCACACAGCACAGACACACTAACACATGGAGAAACAGGACTGCTACATAAAGGTCACAGGATGATAGCATTAGACTAGACCAGGGGGTGTTAAACGTACCACCAGGGTCCAATAGGGCCAGCGTGAGGTTTGAGACAAATATATATATTTAAAACTCAATATACTTAATATGACTAACACCAAATTGAAACTGTGTATAAATGACAATGGAACTACATTAATACAGTTTCTACACCTGGCTTCACCAGCATTGCAGTCCGCAGGTGGTTTTATTTGTTTATTTAAAATGTTAATTGTTGTATATAAGATCGTTTAAACACCAGGAAATCAGATCCAATTGGAAATCTGTTACCAAGTTTTCCCACGCGTAAATATTATATCTGTTTGGGATTCTTGTGGTCAATTTGCAGTCTACAAATGATTTGAAATGATGTTCCGCCCCCAACCATCCACTCAAGAAAATAAATTGTCCCGTGGCTGAATAGTTGCTGAACCCTGTTCTAGACTGTGTCTGACTCTCTAATGATCACCGAAATGAAAGTTAAACAGTCAGCAAGGATCATAATTTCAAAAAAATATGTTTTTTTTGATAGGCGGGAATTATAACACAGTTTAAGTGTGGCCCTCTGGACCTCGTTGAAGACTGAATGTGGCCCCCGGGGAAAAAGGAATGAGTTTGACACCGCTGGACCAGTCGGAAGAAGATATGCACTAAGTGAACATTTGAATTCATGGAAATTTGAGTTCAGAAATATTAATCCTGTCTTGTTCTCAATGCTGATACAATTCCTAACACATTCTGGCAAAAGCTACAAAAGATGGACAACATTTCAGATTGGCTTTAATTTAAAAAGTATTTGTCCTAGCATAACTTACAATTATTTATCTTTAGCATTATATGTTTTATATGAAGTCAAAATATAACAAAACCGTCTATTTAGTCTTATCCTTCTTAGAAAAATATTAACAAAATAATTATTTAAAAAAACCTTAACACACATAAATTGACAAATATTTTCCCAACAACAGTTAAACATTTAATAGTGTCTTTCAAACACTCATGAACCTATGGCATACTACATGTATTTCTTACATACCAAATATCTGTAGTTGGTGACAGGGCAAGGGACTGACAGGATACTGTTCACTTTTCAGGCAAATCTTAATATCTCAGTATTTCACAGATATGAGACATTTTAGAAAAAGGTTAGTCTTATCTGTCCATCCCTTCAGCCTAACACCTTCTCATAACTAAGCTTTCCCCTCTTCAATGGCCTTTAAAACTGAACAGAATACATGAAAACAGAACAATATAATCTCGTAATTTACCTCAATAATGATATAATTTCCACACTAGAGGCTATACTGAAACTTTCCCAAACAACTAAAGGAGATCTCTAAAAAATATATTTAAATGCAAACTTGCTTCATCAGCAGTCTAACATGTTACTCTCATTGTTCATCTTTGGGGCCTCTGCTCTCCTTTTTCTCTCTATCCCATTGTGTAACTGGTCCCATAGTCAGGTGTCTCACTCATGTCACCCCTCTCCTGAGTTGTGCTGTAGGGGCCACTGCCACTGCTACTGCCCCCCATGGCAGAGCTCCTCTAGGCGAGGCCAGGCTGCCATCAGGGTACTGCTGCTGTTTACTGTAGCCTACTGTAGAGAACGAGTACATCTGGTTGTCGGAGTATGCTGGTCTCTGTGTGTTGGTGCTGTAGCTGAAGGATAACAAGGGGTCTGTCTGAACAGGGTTCTCTGGCGCGTAGACTCTGGGGGAGCCACGGGGCTCCTGGTATAGGGATGCTCTGGATGTCCACTCCTCTCCTCGTCCTCCTCTATTCCAGCCTACAAATTTCACCTCATCTGTCTCCCATGGGTTGTGGCTCCAGGTGTGCTGGAAAGGGGCCTGACTCAAGTCTACCTGGAAGTCTGCACTGTCCTCCTTGGTAATGAGAGAGCTTTCTTCATATAAACTCCTAGCTAAACTCTCAGTACTGGGGGAGCCAGCGAGGCAGCTGTTGGGGATAGGCTTGAATGGTTCTCATCGCAGTGTGTGTGTGGGTCACGGTGTGTGGGTGTTGGTTGTCTCTGCTGTGGCACAAGGGTCGGTGGAGCTACTGTGGTCTTTCTGATGAGTGGACTCAGTGTGAGACTCTGGAGAGGAGGCTGCTGCCGTCAGCTTGTACAGAGACCTGGTGTCACTGAAGAGCTGGAATAAAAACAAGATATTGTATTACTGCAAGTATTATCAATATAGCACCACCAGAGTTTGACTGATAAACAAAGTTGGCAAAGTTTGTAATGAAGAGGATGCAGCTGCTCCAGTGTATATGGAAACACAACACAATATACAACCCCATATTGTCTTCCCAGTGAAGGCAAGGTGTATGACAAGACCAGGACACTAAATTGAGAAGAGGTGACTGGCCAGGTCACCTTGATGACTTTGTGAGGGACCTCAGAGAGCAGCTCCTGCAGCTGGGAGAGGGAGGTCCTCAGGAGCCAGTGGCGAGAGGGGCCCCTCCTCAACATCAGCTGAGCCGCTAGAGGGTTCATGGGGGGGAAGACAGGGGGAGAGCAGGGGTGAAACCTAACAAACAAACATATACACACATGTATGCACATACACACTCACATATACAAATATACATTTGCAAATACACATGCAAACACACACGCACATACACACGCACAAACCATCCACTGGGACAACTCATTCTCTCTGTGTAACCTGTATCCTTCCATCAGTAATGAATTGAATGATGACACTGCTACTATTACACAATAGATAATGAAATTAAAGGGAAGGTTCACCCATTTTGAATGTTATATTGTTTTTGTGCATCTCTGAGTGATGTTCTATCGATTCCCTGGGTAATTTCATGTTTATCTGAGTTATTGGCATTCAAGCAGGCAGAAATCCGTCTGGTATTACGTAGCACCGTGATAAAGTCACTCACTACACTGGAAGCTAATAGGAATACGACTTTAAGATTGCCGAAAACATCTATCATACATGTCAGTTTTCAAATCTGGCTGATGTCATAACTCGGGAGGATGTCTTCTCTCGAATGAGCCATTGATCATATTTTTTGCTGTATTCCTACCTCGAGAAATGCGTAATTTAACGGAGGGTCTAGCACACAAATCAAATCGTATTAGTCACATGCGTTGAAACCAACAATAGCGAGACTATACACAGGAGGCTACCGGTATTTAGACCTTACAGTGAAATGCTTAGGAGCCCCTAACCAGCAATGCATCTAAAAAAATGAGTAAGAATAAGAAAGAAAAGTAACAAGTAATTAAAGAGCAGCAGTAAAATAACAATAGCGAGACATACACAGGAGGCTACCAGTACGGAGTCAATCAATGTGCGGGGGCACCGGTTAGTTGAGGTAATATGTATGTAGAGTTATTAAAGTGACTATGCATAGATGATAACTATAGCTATTTATAGCCATCAAATGGCCATTTGATTCGATGTTCCGGAGTCTTATGGCTTGGGGGTAGAAACTGTTCAGAAGCCTCTTGGACCTAGACATTGCACTCCGGTAACGCTTGCTGTGCGGCAGTAGGGAGAATGGTCTATGACTAGGGTGGCTGGAGTCTTTGACAATGTTTAGGGCTTTCCTCTGACACTGCCTGGTGTAGAGGTCCTGTATGGCAGGAAGCTTGGCCCCAGTGATGTACTGGGCCGTACGCACTACCCTCTGTAGTAGCCTTGCGGTCGGAGGCAGAGCAGTTGCCATACCAGGCAGTGATATAAAGGCTGTATCGTCGTTGTCGGTGATCAGGCCTACAACTGTTGTGTCATCTGCAAACTTAATGATGGTGTTGGAGTCGTGCCTGGCCGTGCAGTCATGAGTGAACAGGGAATACAGGAGAGGACTGAGCACGCACCCTGTGTTGAGGATCAGCGTGGTGAATGTGTTGTTACCTACCCTTACCACCTGGGGGAAGCCCGTCAGGAAGTCCAGGATCCAGTTGCAGAGGGAGGTGTTTAGTCCCAGGGCCCTTTGCTTATTGATGAGTTCAGTGCGGATGTTGCCTGTAATACATGGCTTCTGGTTGGGGTATGTACGTACTGTCACTGTGGGGACGACACCATCGATGCACTAATTGATGAAGCCAATGACTGATGTGGTATACTCCTCAATGCCATCGGAGGAATCCCGGAACATATTCCAGTCTATTCTAGCAAAACGGTCCTGTAGCTTAGAATCTGCTTCATCTGACCACTTTTTTATTGATCGAGCCACTGGTGCTTCCTGCTTTAATTTATGTTTGTAAGCAGGAATCAGGAGGATAGAATTATGGTCAGATTTGCCAAATGGAGGGCGAGGGACAGTTTTGTACACATCTCTGTGTGCGAAGTAAAGGTGGTCCAGAGTTTTTTCCCTCTGGTTGCACATTGAACATGCTGATAGAAATTTGATAAGATGGATTTAAGTTTCCCTGTATTAAGGTCCCTGGCTACTAGGAGCGTCACCTATGGGTGAGCGTTTTCCTGTTTGCTTATGGCGGAATCCAGCTCATTCTGTGCTATCTTAGTGCCAGCATCAGTCTGTGGTGCTATGTAGACAGCTATGGAGTATACAGATGAATACAGATGAAAACTTTCTAGGTAGATAGTGTGGTCTACAGCTTATCATGACATACTCTACCTCAGATATCGTGCACCAGCTGTTATTTACAAAAATACATAGTCTGCCGCCCGTTGTCTTACCTGACATCGCTGTTTTGTCCTGCGGATGCAGCATATAACCAGCCAGCTGTATGCTGATAATGTCATCGTTCAGCCACGACTCCATGAAGCATAAGATATTACAGTTTTGAATATCCCGTTGATCATCTATTCTTCAGCGTAGGTCATCGATTTTATTTCCCAAAGATTACATGTTTGCTAGCAGAATGGAGGGAAGTGGGGGTTTATATTCGATCGCCTATGAATTCTCAGAAGGCAGCCCGCCCTCTGGCCCTTTTTCTCTGCCTTCTCTTCATGCAAATCACGGGGATCTGGGCCTGTTCCCGGGGAAGCAGTATATCATTCACGTTGGGCTTGTCAGACTCGTTAAAGGAAAAAAAGGATTCTGTGTGTAACGGTTCTCATCTGGTGAAGGAGAAGCGGACCAAAATGCAGCGTGGTATTTTTGATACATGTTTAATGACGACAAAAAAACACGAACAATACAAAAACAACAACCGGACCGTGAAAACCTATACAGCCTATCTTGTAACAACAAACACAGAGACAGGAACAATCACCCACAAAATACTCAAAGAATATGGCTGCCTAAATATGGTTCCCAATCAGAGACAACGATAAACACCTGCCTCTGATTGAGAACCACTCCAGACAGCCATAGACTTTGCTAGATAACCCCACTAAGCCACACACCCAACACCCCACAAAACCCCAAGACAAAACACACCACAATAAACTCATGTCACAGCCTGGCCTGACCAAATAAATGAAGACAAACACAATATAATACGACCAGGGCGTGACACTATGTAAGGGTCCTGTGTGTAGCTGGTGTAGAGAGTCAGGTGCAGGGCAGCAGATATGAGTAATCAATGTACTTTACTCAAAAGACAAATATACAAAGTAACATCACAAGCCCACAAAGACTGACCGAATAACAATTAACAATCACTCACAAACACAACATGGGAAACAGAGGGTTAAATAATAAACAAGTAATTGGTTGAGTGAATCCAGGTGTGTAAGACAAAGACAGAACAGTTTTATATCTCAGTCACACTCTGTCCATCTGGCAGGGTGATAGTGGTGTGAAGTCCTCTATCTTACTGCTCAATTTCTCCATAATGTGGGGTTGCTCCGAGCTCGTCATACTCTCATTTATCCCTGTCAGTCCTGGTGAGCTTGTTCCTTCATCGAGTGTCACAAAGTTGTCCCGACCAATCAGTAATAACTTCAAGGCTTCGGTCAAAGGCTGGAACTGCACAAATGTTTCCGACTTCTGGGGCTCTGTTAGCATTTAGCAAAGAAAGGAATATGGCTTTTTAGTAATTCAATACAGCTAAGAATGCACTGTGCAAAATGCAGCATGAATGCAGGAAAAGGACAAGTGTGACAGAGGAAACCTAGGTAACAGTGAACTGGTAAGCGCATATTCTAATTTGTGATTAGTCTTGTTATGTCAAACACTTCATACAACTACAGGACTACGCTCTTCTTACCTGCTAAAAGAAAGCCCCGTACAAAGTGAGGGTGCTTCTCTGTCCTCCAAAGTTCCTGTTCCATCTCTTCCTGATCTTTCTCGGACACTAAATAACTACAAGACAATCACCAGCCCCATGAGCCTGCACCACTTAGTGGCACATTTACAGAGCCATACTGTATATAGATATATACTATACTATGAATATAGGGCTGCACACTTAGTGATGAAACCTCAGAACACACACTATTGCAGGTTACTGTGTCTTGTAACCTGATACAAGTAGTATCTGTAGTGGGAGAAAATGTCAAGGAATGTACCTTTCATGTACCTATGAAAAGTACATGACATTGTCTCTACTCTTACCCCCACACTGGTCATAGGCCAAGAGTTGACTTACTGTCTGTAAACTGGAGAGATCTGCTCTGCTGGGAGATGGGAGGAGACCAGACTGAGCTGGGTCAGGCTGGGCTTGGGAAAGTGGGTGAGGGGCAGGTCCATCTCCATCTGAGTAGGCAACATTCAATTATCTGAGAGGAGAGGGGGGAAATTCAAATAATTCACATATAGATTTCTTTACACCGTATGTCGATAATACACTGTACAGTGTAAGTAGCCATTTTTTTTTATTCACTGACTCTCGACACATGAGAAACAGTGAGATCTACAGTAAATTGCCAGTATTGTATCTGATGACTTGATATCCATCTCACAGTGAGAGTCATTGACTGTCAACCTTGACACTTCAAACTGGGATATGTCCACTTACACCAGTGCATCTGAGGGAGAAGCTGAAAGAACATATAAAACAGGTTGTTATTGGAAATGCTAATTTCTTCTCAATGACTTACCTGGCTAAAGGTTAAATAGACAAATGACTCGGGACTGTCACGACTTCCACTGAAGTCAGTCCCTCTCCTTGTTCGGCGGCGTTTGGCGGTCAACGTCACCGGACTTCTAGCAATTGCTGATCCACTTTTCATTTTCCATTGGTTTTGTCTTTGTTTCCTACACACCTGGTTTTCATTCCCCAATTACATGTTCATGTATTTAACCCTCTGTTTCCCCCATGTTTTTGTGTGTGATTATTTCTATGTTCATTTCGGTTCATGATGGCTGGTTTTTCGACAGGTGCTGTTTTTCACCCGTGCATAATATTCACCGTTTGTATTTGGTCAAGTGTATTTGTTACCTTGTGCCTTTATTTTTGAGTAAAGTATGTTGCTCACTCATTTTGGACTACTCCGCCTGACTTCATGCACCAGCTACACTCACCAACTGACAGAATCACGCACCAAAATATGGATTCAGCAGGAGCAGACACCCCCGGATTAGGGGTTGAGGAGCGCGTCCAGCAGCATGCGGCCATGATACAACATCTCGGCATCGCCATGGATCACGTCCTGCAGAATATGGATCGCTGGGAGAGAAGAGGAGTTCTTCCAGCGCCTCCACCAGCACCACCAGGGGCACCACTACTCACCCCTCCTTCACCCGGTTTCAGTGGGATTCAGCTCGATCTTCCGAGGGAGTATGATGGGATGGCTGCGGGATGTCAGGGGTTCCCACTCCAGCTGGCGCTCTACCTAGCAGCTGTCCACCCGGCTCCTTTGGGCCGTGAGAGCGTGTCCGCCCTCGTCTCCTGTCTCTCAGCCCTGAAGTGGGTCAACGCCGTAAGGGAGGAAGGAGAGGCGGTGTTGGACTAATTCAAGGTAAACGTCTCGTCCAACTGAGCCAGGGGACGAGGAGAGCACAGGAGTCCTCTCTGGACTTTCGGACCCTGGCCGCCAGCGCGGGATGGAACGACAGGGTCCTGATCGATCACTACCGTTGTTGTTTGAGCGAGGACGTCCGTCGGGAGTTGGCCTGCAGGGACACCACTCTCACCTTTGACCAGCTGGTGGACCTGTCCATCCGGTTGGATAACCTGCTGGCAACCCGTGGGCATCCAGATGGGGGTCTGTCGATTCCATCCCCCAGCACCACAGGTCCTACGCCCATGGAGCTGGGAGGTGCTGCACATAGGGCGACCGGAGAAGGGGCCGGTCCATGCACCATCTGTGGCCGCAGAGGGCACACTGCCGATCGATGCTGGAGAGGTTCCTCTGGGAGTCGAGGCAACAGGCAGGGCATTCTTTCGGCACCACGCTCACCCAGAGCCCTCTGTTTCACACATGTTTGTGTATATTAATTTTCCTGAGTTTCCCCCGCATTCCCAGCATAAGGCGCTCGTAGATTCAGGTGCAGCTGGGAACTTTATTGACAGATCATTTGAACATAGTTTAGGGATCCCTATTGTTCCAGTGGATATGCCATTCCCAGTTCACGCCCTAGATAGTCGACCATTGGGGTCAGGGCCAATTAGGGAGGCCACTGCTTCACTGGGCATGGTGACGCGGGAGGATCACAGGGAGAAAATCAGTTTTTTCCTTATTGATTCTCCTGCATTTCCCATGGTGCTGGGCATACCCTGGTTGGCCTGTCATGACCCCACTATTTCTGGGCAACAGAGGGCTCTCACGGGGTGGTCGCGAAGGGGCTCAGGGAGGTGTGTAGGAGTTTCCATCGGTGCGACTATGGTGGAAAGTCCAGGTCAGGTCTCCACCGAGCGCATCCCCTCTGAATATGCCGATTTGGCTCTCACCTCCTGTAAAAAGAATGCGACTCAATAACCACCCCATCGATGGGGGGATTGTGTGATAAATCTCCAGGTAGACGCAGCACTTCCCAGGAGTCACGTGTATCCCCTCTCACAGGAGGAGAAACATATGTCTCCGAATCCCTGCGTCGGCTTTCCACTTCACCTGCCTCCTCGAGTTTCTTTTTTTGTGAAGAAGAAGGATGGAGGTCTGCGCCCGTGTATTGACTATCGAGGTATCAACCTCGTACAGTTACCCGCTACCTCTCATAGCCAGTGCGATTGAGTCAATGCACGGGGCGCTTCTTCACCAAATTGGATCTCAGGAGCTCTTACAACCTGGTGCGTATCCGGGAAGGAGACGAGTGGAAGACAGCTTTCAGTACCACCTCAGGGCATTATGATTACCTCGTCATGCCGTACGGTTTGATGAAAGCTCCATCAGTCTTCCAGGCCTTTGTAGACAAGATTTTCAGGGACCTGCACGGGCAGGGTGTAGTGGGGGCCCAGGAGTTATTGGCTGTCATCAGGGCCTTGAAAGCGTGGAGACATTGGCTTGAGGGGCCATGTTTTTTTACCCGTTTTGTTTTCACCCTTTCTTACAGACCAGGTTCCCAGAACGCAAAGGCAGACGCACTGTCCCGGATATATGACACGGAGCAGCGGCCCATGGATCACACTGCCATACTCCCGGCCTCTTGCCTGGTGGCACCGGTAGTGCTGGACGCGGACATTGAGCGGGCTTTACGTACAGAGCCCACTCCCCCCCAATGTCCAGCTGGGCGTCTGTACATTCCGTCTGTTGTCCCCACCATAATTTGCAAATAAATTCATTAAAAATCCTACAATGTGATTTTCTGGATTTTTTTTCTCATTTTGTCTGTCATAGTTGAAGTGTACCTATGATGAAAATTACAGGCCTCTCTCATCTTTTTAGTGGGAGAACTTGCACAATTGGTGGCTGACTAAATACTTTTTTTGCCCCACTGTATGTTTGAGTACACAATAAAGACAAATCAAGATATTTTTATCGCTATTCATCCAATAACAGGGAAATTACATTGACTGATATACAGTGTAGGAATATCTGCATCGAAACATTGTCCTATGATCTGACCCTCATGCCTTGGGCTCTTTCGCTCTTGCTAAAGGATTCATTGCAGACAAAGTGTCCCTTGTCCTTCCTAGCCTCTCTTGGGAGCCACACTGCTTCATCTACATCAAGCTGTGAGTTGGGGTTGGAGCTCCCCTCCAGAGGATCCCCTCTCACCTGGGTCAGACTAAAACTCAGCCTGAAAAATGACATCATGAAAACCGTGTCAGATATCTGAAGGACGATCAAGTCCTTCAGCAACTTCCCAGCTGTCAACTCCATTGAACTTTAAGCATTCTGATTCTATTTAAACACACATACTGTAGGTGTACAGTATGAGTATGTTGGTTGTCCTTAAGTCCACAAGTCATCTTGTACAAATCCAATGACAAACAGTTTGCAGGAGGAAATTACATTTCCTGTCAAAACAAGGAATAGGAAACAATTGTCTATGAGTCCTTATCTAACCACTGCTGATGCGATTAAATGAATGTTTAGACTCATTCCTATAGATAACCATAATATTTCAAATCGCTGTTGAGCCATATACATTGAAAACATTTACATCTACATTTAAAAATACTTGGAATAGGGTCAACTGCTGGCCAGCTGGGTAGAACTGCTGGGTAGTCAGGTAGATTTAGGCAGATTATGTCAATTAAAAGAGTCACTCATCATACCTCTGCTCCATGGTTTCCTGTAGGTGACCTCAGGGGGGTTACCAGTATGAGGGTAAAGGTCACTGCTGCAAAGATGGTAGGGCATCGGCAAGGCCAACCAGTTTATGGTCAACTTGAGACTAGTAGAGGCCTATAGACTGAGACAAGAATGCAATATAACAGCCAGAGCAAGGTTTAAATAATACTATACTTTAGCTGTGCTAGATTGAGTTTGGTTGTTGTGTATTGTTTCCAAACCCTGCCCACCTGGCACTCCAGGCAGGCTAAAGCAAAAGAGCATTTGAACCCAGGGTTGGTAATAATACACAACACTAATTTATGTTTACTAGAAATAATAAACTGTGGATAAATCATTGGCTAACACACAGGCTTTAGACAGAGGGGAAAGGCCTAAGAAGCCAAATCGCCCCAAAAGTATAGTTGAGAGCTTTGTATTTGACTGCTGAGAAAATATGACTTGAGAAAGTGCACCCATCTTCAGACCTGGAGGGGGACAAACAAAAGTAGAGCACGACTGTAGAGTCAAGATCCAAGTAGTACTTGCTACGTATAATTGTAATAATTTTAATACATTGGTCACATCAGAGAAGCAGCCTTAAAGTATGGATATTGGTCATGTAATGCTGTATTTGCATGACTCAATAGCCGACAGTATTGGGTGACATGATGCTTTGCACTTATGTGAGCCAGTTGCTGCAGGAATATAAACACACAAACTAACACAGGTGTTTGGACTCTGTGTCGAATACAACAGATAAAACAAAGGAAAGGTTTTTCATCACTACTAAAGAGAAGAACATTCCGTCAGCCAAGGTTTGTTTGAGTTTCAAATATTTTCAAATAACGAATGATTAATGCGAGACAAAAGGAGTATAATGCTGTGTCATGGCTCCTCATCGTATTTTTCTTCAACATTATCCTTTGTTTCACTTCTGAAATGCACGCCAATTCAGAAATGATTGACATATTGGACAAGTTTGAGGACAAAGTACAGTATGTTGTCGTAAATTAGGAGAAATTGACTTTTGAGAGCCATTTTATTTAAAAAAGAAGGTGCATAATTCAGCCATATAGTCTAACAACAGATTTTAATTAATGTCATCAATATCCACTGAAAATGTCTGTGATGGAAATCTTTAAGAACACAGTCAGGGACACAATAGGAAGCAACGTGGGTGGTGTGCCAGCTGTAATGGGGTTTCAGGGACTATAAAATCCTGGCCACCATTTTGATTTCATGTCCACAGATACTCCAAATGTCATTTTTCAGACGAACCAGACTACAACCAAAGAGGAGATGAACACCACTGGCAATGAACACCTTACAGTCCCCAACCTCTCCTATAGCAACTCAACTGGACTGGACTACTCTTCAATGTATATTTTTTCAGTTTTCCATGTCACCAACTTTGTGGTTGGCCTTCCTGTTAACAGTTGGGTGGTGTGGCTGATTTTGACTGGGTCTGGGGTGGCTGCGGAGATCTTCCCCCTCAACCTGAGCATGACTGAGATCCTCTACTGCATAGGTACCCCACTTACGATTGTATACACCTACATCCCTGAGGTGGCTCTTGGAAAAGTGGCGGCCTTCATGTGGGGCTTTATCTGGATTTGTCGACCCCTGTTCCAGTGCTGTGTCTGTGTAGAGCGGTACCTGGCGGTGGTCCACCCTGTGGTCTTCTTAAAGTACAGACCCCTCAGATACAGAGTGAGATGTAGCGGTTTAGTCTGGTTTGTAGTTTTGGTTTCTTCTGTGGTCTTTGGAATCTTCTATCCTCATGTACCACACTATGGGATCTTGGTCTTGTTCCTGATTCCCTTTTTGGTAATGTTGTTCTGCTGCCTCTCAATTCTCAGAGCTCTGAAAAAGCCTGGGCCGGGGGACGGTGAAAAGGAGTCTGGAAATAACTTGAAGATGAAGGCCTTTAAGATCATTTTGATTCTCATGACGTCTGTGGCAGTAAACTATATCCCATTACTAGTGGTTGTCATCCTGATTGATCAATCGAATAGGGTGGAATTAATTGCTCCCAGTGTTTGCATCAACATGGCTGTGTTGTGTGGATTGGTGCAGCCCTTTCTCTACCTCCACAGGGCTGGGAAACTGCCCTGTACCAGGAGTCCAACAGATGATTGAGGTGGAAATGTAGCCCCTCCATTCTCTCTCTCCATTTTTTTTCAGTTGCTAAAATCACAAATACACATATCTTCACTCACATGCACATGCACACGCACACACACCACAAGTGTTCAGGCTGTGAGTGGATTTGCTTAATTGACGTATCAGTCCTCTCGGGCAGACAGATGTAAATCTGACACTCCTCATAGGAGAGACAATTTTCAACACCACAGGTCAGACCCAATTTGGGTTGTTTAAAGATACAGTCTGGGATTAGAAAAACAACAAAACAGCCACCCTTCCACTGGTATGCAGCTGATAGTCCATGGCATCCACATGATCATTTCAAACATAATTAGAAGAGCAATGTATAGCTCTATACATCGGTTTGTTTACGAGTAATAAAAAACATTTTGTGCTATGAAAGGTTATGACAGTTGTGCTTAGCTAAAATGTAGCTATGTTATATTATTCTTCTAGAGTCAATGGATAGGCCTATATAAATCATTTAAATGACAATTGAAGAGATTCCCAGACTGTATTTTTAAAACCCTGATATTGGGCTTTGTTGTGCTTTGAATAGACCCGCTTTCTGTGTTTACAAACATTGCCGCATGAGGGTGAAGTGCGCAAATTGGTGGGAGAACAAGGGGGTGTTCTTTTAGAACGCCAGCAAAAAAAATCCTCTATTTACATGTTGCTTATCAATGCACTTGATTACAATTTGATTTTAAGGCCTCCCTTTATCTAAAAATAAATACATGCAGAACCTCTTCACTTCAGTCTCACCTTTCGATGCTCTTGTGACATTCACTTGACAGAAAATCATGACATCACAAGTAGGACCTCCCATCCATAGAATGACATATTTCCATCTGGAACTCTCATGTTGTTTAGAGATGTAAGCAGACCTCACCTTCTTGACCTACCCTCGCTTAATCCAGTTGACTCTCCAATAGGGAAAATGTGTTTCTCATTGCTCCCTCAGAACAAGAGATCAATATGTGCTTCATTTCATAGGGATATTGTATCCATTCCTTATGTCACAAGTTACTGGAATACATTTGTTAATAATATCTGTTGGAAAAAAGTCTGGTTATAACCACACAAATACCTGCTTGTTAACAAGGTCAAAGAGGCCTCTTTCAGAATGATCCATAAGTATTACCCAGCAAATTATTTTACCTCATAAATCTAATTGAATTGTTCTAATGGAAAAATGTCACATTCATAAATGTAAATTCACAAATAAAAAAACTCTTCTGTGTTTTCTATAATTTCAAACAGTACATTAAGACCATTCTACATTCTTCTAAAAAAGAAAACTGTTAAAACAATCAATATGTGTGCATCTTTTAAGGTCTTTGTATAATCTGTAATTTGCATATGTTATCATTGTCTGTTTGTATACTTCTTGTATGTAAACAGTTTTTTTCTGCAATATTTAAAATAAAATAGAATGACATATTAACTATACTCGTTATTACCGTCCTTATTCACTTATAATTATATTTTTATGCTTCTTTGAGCTCAATGATTTGATTATTCTAAGAAATATGACTGAATCACTGAAAGCTAACCTTTCCGTCATGAAATATTGTAGTTTTGTGTATAATAGAAAACCTATAAGACAATGGTGGAAAAAGTACCCAATTTTCATACTTGAGTAAAAGTATAGATATCTTAATAGAAAGTTACTCAAGTAAAAGTGAAAGTCACCCAGTAAAATACTACTTTAGTAAAAGTCTAAAAGTATATGGTTTAAAATATACTTAGGTATCAAAAGTAAATGCAATTGCTAAAATATACTTAAGTATCAAAATAATTTCAAATTCTTTATATTAAGCAAAGCAGACAGCAATATTTTCTTGTTTTTAAAATGTATGGATAACCAGGGGCACACCCCAACACTCAGACAATATTTACAAAATATGCATTTGTGAGTCCTCCAAAACATAAGCAGTATGAATGTGTTCTCTTGATAAGTCTATGAATTTCAAAATGTTCCTGTCCTGCTAAGCATTCAAAAGGTAAGGAGTACTTTGGGTTGTCAGGTAGAATGCATGGAGTAAAACGTACAATATTTTCTGTAGGAATGTAGTGAAGTAAAAGTAAAAGTTGTAAAAAAAAATATAAATAGTAAAGTAAAGTACAGATACCCCCCAAAAACTACTTAAGTAATACTTTAAAGTATGTTTTCTTAATTACTTTATTCCACTGAGCCTATGTTCAAAATTCTCATCTATTATAAGATACTGTATAGCACTTGTATGGCATTTATTTAATTGTCCCCTACGATTAAATCGTGACGGGACTGTTTTTCCGTTCGTTCCATTTGTACATTCACATGCGATATCTCAGCACTTGCCCTATTTTGATTTTGACGAAACTTGGGCGAATGATGCGTCTTGCCATTGGAATCCGGCATTTAAACGACATTGCACTCATTGGCCAGATGGTGGCGCTACAACAAGCGATTGAAAATATACATTTAGAAAGGTCACGCTCCTCATCCCTTTTAACCAAGTCATGAAATTCGGTACATTGGTCCCTCTCCTCCAGAACCGCAGACGTGGTAATATTGATGATTTGTCACCACTTGTGGTTTTTTTACATAGCAAGTTGCAATTTATTGGGTAGCTAGGTAGCTAGTTTTAGCTTTGTACCTACCAAGCACCAACACAATCAGCCTGAAAACAATGACCAGTAGAAACTGCAGTCATTTTCATTATTCTTAGCAATGATTTAGGAATCCAATTGTTGTTCGCCTATTGACATTTAACTTAACCCTGTTGCCCAAAGCTAACGTTATAAGCAGCCAGCAAGCTTCATCTGGTTAGTGAGGCTGACTGGACTGGGTTATATGTTGTGAACTGTTAGAATTGCGTAAATTTGAATCTGGTGTCAGGATAAATATAACAACGAGTCACCGATTTTATACTATGTATTTTTATTAGCTAAGTAATAAATGGCAAATGCAACTTTCGTATATACGGGCTCACTGTAATACCACGCAGGGCAGAACAGAGAACTGACAAGATGTATGTAAATGGTATTCTTTATACTGTGATAGACAGTTCCAACCCGTCTGTTGGCCTATCACAGTAGAGACTGGGCGTGGTTTAAACTTGCTCAGCCTATTGCAGGCGCTCAGGCGGGTCCCCGCCTCTTGGAGCTTCTGTTGATAGATGTAACTGTTGCTGTGTAGAACATCCATGCGCTCATGCTCCATACCGTTGTCTTGCACCTGGCTCTTGTTATCTAACAAAAGACCGCTTGTTCTCGCAACACCCCGCTCTGAATGTGCCCCCCTCCCAACTCATTTGAACAGTTCCTGTCTTCATGCTTCTCTGTATTTTTCCATCATGAGAAAGTCCCATGGCCCTGACACTTTTAACAATGTTTCAAGTCAGCTATGTTGCATAACACATACATACCTCCACACAAGCCAACAGCAGATAATATTCAATCATATATATGATAATGGCTATAATGTAAAGCACAGGATCCAACAATGCCCCTTTTTCACCCCCCCAAGGGTGTGAACAAAAATTCAGCAATGAATCATATAACAGTAACAAAGTTTAAAATACCTTCATGTCCTCCATTCGATCCCACTATGTACTAGATTGGCTACCAGCCACCTAGGAACTTAAAACCCTCATGTCAAAAGAGAACAACAGCTAATTTAAAAACAGAATAAAAGAAAATGGTGTCAAATTTAAGTCCACCTTGGCCCAGCTCTCCCGCTATTTGACACCCGACCTATCGGCTGCCTTCGATACTGTGAACCATCAGATCCTCCTCTCCACCCTCTCCGAGTTGGGCATCTCCCCGGCGCGGCCCACGCTGGATTGCTAGGGTGTCACTCATTATCCTTTATTTCAGCGGTCCCAACATAGTAATACGTTAATAGCATTTCATGAAAATAACAAAAAGTTTATTATTAATAAAACATAATTATTATTATTTTTATTTTTATTTATTTTTTACAGAAAAACAGAAAAGAAAAATCAACCAAGAAAGAATAAAATCAAGTGATATATGCTTTTGTCTCCCCCTTTTGACAAAAACAGGATAAGACTTTATTGTTTATTGACATGTAAGATGTAGGATAACACTTTGGTCATGGAAAACAGAGTAAAGCAGAGCAAAGCATTATTATAAACCATCTGGTCCTCTCAGCTACTCCTATCCTGCACCAGGTGGGCTCCATGCCACCCAGGGACTCAAAACCTTCACAACAGGGAGAACAAACATACTGGAAAGAAAACCTATCATAAAAAAATGTAAAACAAGGAACTGTGGTGGTGTAATATTTATTCTACTACCTCACCCACAGCATACCATGGGTCATCCTTAGTCAGTCTCATCCTCCCCTGAAAGCATGCTTCAGTATCAGCATCACCAATTGGAGCATCAAGCAAAGGCATCATGCCTGAAGCCTTCACCACATCTGTAACAGAAATTCTTAAAACACGGTATGATGCAAGCAGCACAACACATCAATAACAAAAATACAAGAATTAGGGTCAGAAATCCAGTAACCACCATACCAGTGTACTTACCAAACCAGGCTCCCAACCAAGAGAACAGTCCAGACTCCTTCACCCCCGCCATGGTCCTCATCTCAGCAGATAGTGCATCAAGCCCATTAAGGGCCTTAGATATACAACCATCTGGACTGGTGTTATTAGGAATATACGTGCAACATTGTTCACCGAACATCTTGCAGACAGCCCCCTGACTGGCAAGAAGCATATCCAAAGCAAGTATATTCTGTCTGGCAACCCCAGATGTGACCTCAAACTGTTCAGACAGACCAGTGAGTGAATCACGGGAGTAATTCACAAAACACTGTTGATTATATGCATGCAGTCTGTCTTGCATCCACTATGGCTGGACCTATAATAGGTAGTAAGTGCCAGAGTCCATCATTCCTACCCAAGGCCTGAAACTCATGAGGAACCCCCACTGGCACTCCCAACAGGATAGTGTGTATGTCAACTACATCCTCTGTCCATGGAGCACTACGTCTATGTCTCCCATGGGATGGAATGTTTTCAGGTCCCCTGGATACAGAACCCAACAGCTGCTCAGCAGTAACATCAACAATGGTCAGTGGAATTATCAAACTGGTCAGAGCACACGTACCTTGCCAGTATCCTCTAAGAATGGGTCTCAGCACTCTTTTGGGTCCACAGATCCACCACACATCAGCCAGACCACTAGTTTGGTTTAGGCCTGTAACTGGCCAAGTGGCATTAATGGTTATGTTACTACTGCAATCAGCTTCAGATAATCTCCCATAATCAATGCCATTACCTGTACCCGTGATGCAACTGTAATTGCCCCCATATGCCTTAACACCCCAAGGGACCCGATGAGGAGGTACTGTAGGAAACACAAGGCTCAAAGAGGAACAGAGAGTTGAATTGGGCTGAACCTGGTTAAAACCTCTCAGAATACACAACCACCCCTCTCCTTCTCCTATAGCAAATGGGTGCGTAGCCAGGACAGGTCTAGCATGACTACAAATAATGCAGTCCTTTCTCCTCGGGGTTTCAGCTGTATACCTCATATAGGACAGCCACAAATTGTTACTACCATCAAAACCAGTCTCAGTGCCTAATTGATCAATAGCTGAATAGTCTCTAACGTTAATTACCTGAATGAGATTTTTAACACAGTGGTGGTAGGTGGCAGGTCCGGTCCAGGGGTGGTAGAGGAGTGTGTCTGGCTCTGGTTCGTCTGGGACCTCTGGTTTTGGCAGCACCTTAATAGAAAACACACCCATCGTATCTGTCCCAGTCCTTTGTAGTCCGAAGGTGTAAGTGCCTGCATCAGAGAGCTTAATATTTTTGATGGTTAGTAGGATTTCATCACCTTTACAAAGTTCAACAGTGCTCCCAGGTTTCCCCCATATCATGGAAAACCAATCCACCTTTGTGGGATCCTCTATGCTATAAGGATACCTTCTTCTCCAATCCCAGAACTGTCCCAAGTCGGTTATCATGTAATCCCCATACGGACACCCTCCCAATTTAATATAATTTAATTTATAATTTTCGTCCACTTGTTCTGTAGACATACATTCAGCACTCCACGGGTCAGAACCTGGAATCCGCTGGTACCTCACCATCTATTGCCAGTCCTGGAAATAAGGCCTCGTACACAGGGAATTAGACAACAGCCCCATAAAACTAAAACAGTCACACAGGTGAATGCAGCCCATAATACAGTGATCATAATATTTTTCCATTTTCCAAACATACTATCAAACCAATTAGTCAGAGAAGTATCCTCCCCAGAGTTTTCTGCCAAACCGTGAGCCAGGGTGGTCAAACCAGCTGAGGCTTCGGGCACTGATTCGTCCGGAGCTGTGTTATTTGGGATGTAAGCACAAACATGGTCCCGATAATCACGCATACTTCTCCCTTTTCAGCCAATAACATATCTAATGCAATTCTATTCTGCCAAGCCATCAGGCTGGTTGCTTCAGTCTGTTCTGCAAAACCTTTAATAGCATCTCTGGTATAATTGTTAAAGCGCTGTTGATTATAATAAATATAATTAATCCAGTCCACGTTCTTATTGAGAGTAGACCACCCGGAAATGCTTAACTCTAATCCTGCTAGGATCTGATTTCTTGCTTTGAACTCATCTGGCACCCCCGTGGAACCCCAATGTTATCAATGTATACTTTGTCATCAAGAAACCCGGATGGAGTATCTCTTTTCTCCCATTTGGCTAAACTTCAATTCTTGGTGTTGAATGAGTGTGAAAGGCATTCCCAAATGTACAAGGGAGCATAATCCTGTCCAATCTGCCGGTAAAACCTCGCCCTGACATCATTTCCCAAGAGTACTGTACCGGGCCAAACGGTAATAATCTCCTCCGGTCACTGTAAAGGGAGGAACCTGTGGATATAAATCGTGCAAGTCAATGCAACTATCATTATCTGGCATTCCTGCTTTTGTGGACAGCTTTACCATACTGGCCTAAACTCCTCTACCCAGAACCGTACTAGGGTGTCATATCCATCATATCACAACCCTAGATCCTCCTTCATTACTTTTTAAAGGGTTAGGCGTATCTTTATGCAATACATCCCTCTCTCCTGATTACAATCAAAAACTCTCACCTTCACTATACTCCACCTTCTTCCATACTGGGTGAGTGGATTCATATAGCCCTCTCTCTCCAAATGAGCTATGACCTGTGTCCACGATCAACATGGGAACCTGCACCGATATATGCCATAATAGCTCAGAGTCCTAGACTGCCATGTAGTTAGAGACCCCATTTGGTCTACATAAAACTCCATTGAGAGATCCTTCCCAACCTCTACTCTAACTTCCTGTCTACCCAGATCTGGGGATCTCTTATGCTTGTTTTGGAACAAAATCCTCATCGTCTAAACCATGGGTCAAATTACCACTCTCCGCATACTCAGGTAGGACGTGCTGTATCAGGAATATGGCACCCACGATAAGACAGCTCAGACGAACAGCTTCCATGTGAAGCCCCACCCTCTCCCCGAGAACACATCACTTAGCAAGAGCCAGACACATCTTCACCTATATGAACAAAAACAGGGGTGACAGGACAGGGAGGGTTACTTAATTCGAGAGATGGCCCCCGGAATTCTGTTAATTCCAGTTCTCCTCTCGAACACTGTTTATTGTTTGACAGTGTCAGTGTGTCTTACCTTCCCGCCGTGCGATATGAATCCGGGTAGCTCTTTCAGCTAGCTGTCACCAGGAGTCCTTGGTATGGTCCCCCCAACAAGCCTCTGGGACTGGATTGAGTGACTTCACCTGTAGTTCACCTGTAATGCATAAAATCCTGGACATACAGGCTTGGTTAACAAACAGTTTCTCACATGTTTTATCTGATTATATCTTTAACTTCTATGCCCATTTGTTAGCTATTTTATTTAAATTATTAGTTTCTTATCCAATAGGCCCCATCCTATCCTAGACCACAATTTACCCATCCCCCTTTTGATACCTGACTCTGCCCAGGTAACAACCTTACCTACTCTAAATAATGACTTAGGTAAGATTAGTATATTATCCTTCTGTTCTGACATTATCATGTAGGAGCTCCCCTTTCATTCTCCCCATGTCCAATTCTTCCTTTTGTCTCCACTCAGTAACTGTTATCTACACATTCTGTTATCTTTGCTCGTCCTGGCTCCCCTTCTAAAACTTCTCCTCTCTGCTCTCCAACCTTCAAGGTCTCTGCAGTGCGGGGGAGGGCTCTTCTGTCTGCCTTTTCCCCCTATCTGTCTGTAGCTCTTTTTCTCATGTTTCCAAATTTGAACTACATGTCTCACTGTTTGGCTTTATCTAAACTCATGGATTTTTTTTTTAGAAAAACATGTCTATGGTGGCAATTTCTAAAGTCCTTATATAGGTTAATTAAACTCCACTATTATTAATTTACCTTAAAAAAATAAAAATAAACAAACAAACAGTATTACCCATGACCACAAATTAATTATTCAAATGGCACCCCCCTGTGGCTGATCAGACCACCCGAGAGAGCCATGAAAGCAGGTCAAAGGTTACACCATCCCCTTACATTCGTGTTCCATACCATATTAGACATATTAAAGAACCCTTTATCTTATAAAATTCACTTGTGTAATTAAAACTCAGAAAATAAAACTCCTAATATTCCATATGTGAGTGTACCCCTTTAAGATATCATGTCTCTGGGAACATGGAAATCCCCTTAACCCAAACGTTTACTACAAAAACAAATCCTAATAATAATGATAATCCCCTCAAACTCAAATAATTCATCTCAATGTTTCATGTCTTATTCGTGTTTCTCCAAATTGTCTCCCCAAAATACTTCTTAAATACCTAGCCATAAAACACACACATAACTGTGATAAACGTACACTGTCCCTTTGACATAAAATAAAATCAGCCTGCAATCCACTCTGAGGGCCTTTCATTGTTCCCCATAATGAAAACAGATTCTAATGTTAATATACCTTAACCTCCTGTTTAATTTCTATGGTGTTACAATCAAACCAAAATCAATAACCGGGAAGTACTTGTGTAAATTAATTAAAATAACAAGATAAATCTACCTTATTTCTCAGCACTTGGTTAGAACACCACTCCCTTCTTTCATCGACCACACCCGTCTCCCGTACCTAGTGTATATCTTATCTATTACTCAGTGGCTCAATTAATGTTTAACGTAAGTATGTTCAGATGTTGATTATGTAATTCTACAAAATTAGTATAGTTCAAACCTCATAATATAAATCTACACACAGAATTTTATGTTAATAGAGTTTAACACTTTTTCCAACAGTCATGCACACCCCCTCAATATTCTATGATATAACTCTGTGCAAACATCTCATCAGCAAGCCTGCGACTTTTTAAACATTCTCACCGGTACCAGCTCCAACTGAAATACATAATGTAACACACTCAGCTTGGCAGGCTCAAATTAATTCAACTCAGACATCTCATCTGAAGGTCCCCAACCTCATTCATACCGATATTAGTCCCTGACTGAATATCAAGCGTATTTCATGCACACTATTTGATTCTCACAAATCTTCATTCACGCCAGTAAGCTTCAATTTACATCATACACACACAAATCTTCATTCACCCCAGCAAGCAGACCCATACACACACAAATCTTCATTCACCCCAGCAAGCAGACCAGTGGGAGACGCAATGGCCCCGCCTTCTATCCATTCTCTGTACAGCTTCTCCCCCCCGTCTCTTCCACTCCTTACCCTCTCTGCCTTCATTCACTTCTAGAGTGGGCTTCAGCGTTTTCAATACCTTTTCTATTTCCAACGGCATTTTATGTACACTACAATACTGTCAACAACCTATGCCTTTACTCAAACCCAAGTGGTACCCTTTCCCTACGACTAAAATCGGCCCCCAATTAGGTCTAAAGTAAGAACTCAATTATGCACTGTGGGTCCCCTAGGGTATTAAGTAGTCTAGTGTCCCCCGGATTATCACCTTTACTTCAATACCAAATGTCACAATAGTTTAAATGTCACAATAGTTTAAATTTAGTAACTTACATCAAACAGGTGTCTCACAAAACTAAAATTGGATAACTCCAATGTGCAGAACTTTAGTTTTTCACAACAGGTGTCTGCCTACCTTTTTTAGTTGACCGGTCAGGATTTGTGAGACACACCTTCAGACAGTACTGGCCAATCAGCCGGACAATTTCCAGCTTCGTCCTTCTACCAGATCATGTCCAGCTTCGTCCTTCTACCAGATCACATCCGTGGTCACCATGTTAGAGTTGCGTAAATTCGAATCTGGTATCAGGATAAATATAACAATGAGTCACCGATTTTATACTATGTATTTTTTATTAGCTAAGTAATAAATGGCAAATGCAACTTTCGTATATACGGGCTCACTGTAATACCACGCAGGGCAGAACAGAGAACTGACAAGATGTATGTAAACGGTATTCTTTATACTGCGATAGACAGTTCCAACCCGTCTGTTGGCCTATCACAGTAGAGACTGGGCGTGGTTTAAACTTGCTCAGCCTATTGCAGGCGCTCAGGCGGGTCCCCGCCTCTTGCCGCTTCTGTTGATAGATGTAACTGTTGCTGTGTAGAACATCCAAACGCTCATGCTCCATACCGTTATCTCGCACCTGGCTCCTGTTATCTAACAAAAGGCCGCTTGTTCTCGCAACACCGCGCTCTGAATGTGCCCCCCTCCCAACTCATTTGAACAGTTCCTGTCTTCATGCCTCTCTGTATTTTTCCATCATGAGAAAGTCCCATGGCCCTGACACTTTTAACAATGTTTCAAGTCAGCTATGTTGCATAACACATACATACATCCACACAAGCCAACAGCAGATAATATTCAATCACATATATGGTAATGGCTATAATGTAAAACACAGGATCCAACAGAACCTAGCCACAATAAGGAGTAGACACACTAGTGGAATTTGCGGTTTGCCATCAAAATAAAAGTACCTATTTGAAAGTGATGCAGAAGGTTACAATTGGTGAAATCATGCCATATTTAGACTAGATAATGTAAAACAAAGTTGGAATGTGAAACAATGAAATGGGGTGTCAGTCTTCTCGGTGACACCCACAGAAAACAAGAGTTAAGAGTTTACACAAATATGAGCTTTGTAGCTCTTATCGCGGGACAGTGACTGTGAAATCACCTCCCCAGTCAGCATATTGTGTGTATTGACATTCATATTGCACTACAGCTTTACCTAAGGATTGGGGATCAATGAAATGGGGTATTACTCAATACCCAAGATATTTTTTTCCCAACGTCCTCCTCAGAGTTGTCAGACTCCAAAACATCCACACAGTATTGTTTTTCCTCGGGAATAGTGTTTAATTAATACACAGAGTCGTTCTTTGATTCTTTTTTATTTCACCTTTATTTAACCAGGTTGGCCAGTTGAGAACAAGTTCTCATTTACAATTGCGACCTGGCCAAGATAAAGCCAAGTAGTGCGACACAAACAACTCAAGAGTTACAGATGGGATAAACAAACGTACAGTCAATAACACAATAGATAAATCTATATACAGTGTGTGCAAAAGAAGTAGGATTAGGGAGGTAAGGCAATAAATAGGCCATAGTGGTGAAATAATTACAATTTAGCAATTAAACACTGGAGTGATAGATGTGCAGAAGATGAATGTGCGAGTAGAGATACTGGGGTGCAAAGGAGCAAAAAAACCAAAAAAGCAATATGGGGATGAGGTAGTTGGGTGGGCTATTTACAGATGAGCTGTGTACAGGTTCAATGATTGGTAAGCTGCTCTGACAGCTGATGCTTAAAGTTGGTGAGGGAGATATAAGACTCCAGCTTCAGTGATTTTTGCAATTTGTTGGCAGCAGAGAACTGGAAGTAAAGGCGGCCAAAGGGAGAGTTGGCTTTGGGGATGACCAGTGAAATATACCTGCTGGAGTGTGTGCTACGGTTGGGTGCTGCTATGGTGACCAGTGAGCTGAGATAAGGTGGGGCTTTACCTAGCAAAGACTTATACAGTGGCTCTAAGTCATCTACAGTGGGGAGAACAAGTATTTGATACACTGCCAATTTTGCAGGTTTTCCTACTTACAAAGCATGTAGAGGTCTGTAATTTTTTATCATAGTTACACTTCAACTGTGAGAGACGGAATCTAAAACAAAAATCCAGAAAATCACATTGTATGATTTTTCAGTAATTAATTTGCATTTTATTGCATGACATAAGTATTTGATCACCTGGGTTTGGCGACAAATATGAAGCGAGGGCCAGCCAACGAGAGCATACAGGTCGCAGTGGTGGGTAGTATATGAGGCTTTGGTGACAAAACGGATGGCACTGTGATAGACTACATCCAATTTGCTGAGTAGAGTGTTGGGGGCTATTTTGTAAATGAGATCGCCGAAGTCAAGGATCGGTAGGATAGTCAGTTTTACGAGGGTATGTTTGGCAGCATGAGTGAAGGATGCTTTGTTGCGAAATAGGAAGCCGATTCTAGATTTAATTTTGGATTGGAGATGCTTAATGTGAGTCTGAAAGGAGAGTTTACAGTCTAACCAGACACATAGGTTTTTGTAGTTGTCCACATATTCTAAGTCAGAGCCGTCCAGAGGCGTAATGCTAGGCGGGCGGGCGGGTGCAGGCAGCGATCGTTTGAAGAGCATGCATTTAGTTTTACTTGCATTTAAGAGCAGCTGGAGGCCACGGAAGGAGTGTTGTATATCATTGAAGCTCGTTTGGAGGTTTGGGCTGAGTTCAGTATGTTTTTACATCCTGAAACATTAAATTGAACGGAAACAGGGCTGTACTAAATGACCAGTTGTAAACAGGTAGAGGTTGGGGAAAGCTGTTAGCATGGCCACTTCCCTTTAGATATGTCAGTCATTGCTTCAAGCCACACCCACCAAACGGGAGCAAACCTACCTCAAAGTCTGTTCAAGAACGTTTTGGGGAAACGTATAGTTCAGTACAAACCGTTCTGCAAAGTAGCAAACGTTCAAGCGAACTGAACGCACCTCAGGACGATATTTCTTTTGGATCGCAGTTCTCTTAAAGGGGAAGCATGCTATTTTGACATGTAAAAAATAATAATAATCTAAAAATGTATCAAATGAATGCAATGCAATTCTTAAGAATAGAGTATTAAACAGCTTTTTTTAAAGGTGGCGGCAGGTAGTCTAGCGGTTAGAGCTTTGGGCCAGTAACCGAGAAGTTACTGTTTCAAATCCATGAGCTGACAAGGTGAAACATCTATCAATGTGCCCTTGAGCAAGGCACTTAACCCCTAATTGCTCCAGGATTGCTGTTAATAATGGCAGACCATGACCGTAATCCCACTCTCCAAAGGTTTCTCAGAGGGAGCTGGGATATGCAAAAATCACATTTCCAATTCACAAGTGTGTATTAATGCACACTTGTACATGTGTGAAATAGGGCAAATATAAGCACCCACCAAATTATTTTGTATTTATTTATTATAAATATAGACTATTAATAGCTGCATATACAGAGAAAGCATGCCAAGCTATAGGCCCTGCATGACCCCAATGCATTTAAAATGTACACAGTGTCCGGGCCAGTAGAAATGTTCTTCAGGCCTGTAGACATTTGGCCAACTGGCCCAATTGGATCAACTGGCCCAAAAAGATCATTGTGGACCCTGTCATAGGCTACAAATTACCTGACCAGGTCATGAGATAAGGGAAAACTCCAGGCCACAGAAAATACACTTTTGAACCCGTGGTGCCAAGTCTGCTCTCCTCACAATGAACAAATTCCCTTCAGGGACCCATAAGGTCCGCCATTTTTCATTTTGTGAAAAACACTTAAAACGCTACTCTTCTGGCACCGAATTACCGATATGCATGAAACTTGATATTTGTCATCTATGGACAATGGTCTCTCGATTAAATATTTTTCAGATTATTATCTAAAATAAAATGGCTGCTATTGACCAATAAACATTCACGTGGGTGTGGTCTGGCACATAAACGCATATAAATAAGTCAAGGATATTCATATTGTCACACAATTTGGTACACACGTTGCAAACACTGTCAAGACTCACCATATGCAAGAACATTCACATTGATCACATGGTAGCACTATAATGGGCACATATCTAAATCTCTTGATCTGTTTGACTCAGTGTGCTGAAATTTGGCAGACATCCTCAAGGATATGAGTCTAGCTAACCTATGCGATATCTCAGACACGACTGGCCTGATTTTGATGAAACTTGGGTGAATGATGCGTCTTGCCACAGAGATCCGGCATTAGCAAAATTACACTGACTGGCCCAAGCGGGGTGCTGCATCATTTGTGGATGACTACATGTTTACTGTTGCCTTTTTAAAATGTATTTAAACAAGGAATCACATTGAGACCAAGGCCTCTCTTTCATAGAAATCATAGAACATTCACAATACAATTTACAAATCCAACACAAAAACATACAATATTTACAAGCAATTTAAGAAAAGTGACTTACAAAACATGCTCATGAAAAACAACACATTCCTCCTCAGTAAAAAAGTAATCAACCAGCCATCTGAACTGCGGCACCAAAACATCCAGCCTTAGAGAGTTCTGGAGATCATTCTACAAGGTGCAAAAAAACAAAACCCAGATCTACCTAAGGGGCCAAAAGGATCTCCAGAGTTAGTCATCCCTTTGACTGGGTCTGGTGATGTCTGTAATTGTCCCCCGCGATGAATTCAGAGAGGGAAGTATGGATCTGTCTCTTTCCTTCCGTTTGTACTTTAGTCACACGGTATCTCAGACACCACAAGCCCGATTTTGACGAAACCTGGGTGATTGATCCGGCATTTACAAAATTACACTGATATGCCCAAGGGGAGCGCTATAGTGGGGGGGTGTTTACTGTTGCCTTTTTCGAAACTTGTAATTCAAAATGTAGCAAACCAACAGAGTAAAAAGTTTAAATGCATTGTATTGCATGTGTTTCTATGTATTTTAAGAACATATTATTTATGATAATAAAACTCTATAAACAATGACAAAACATTTTTTTTACCTTTATTTTAGTACAGAAAACAACTACAATACAAAACACATTTTTACACAGTTACAATATTACAGGTAAATGTCGTTGAACGTTATGCTAATATAAACCAAGTGTGACCCAACTTAAAAAGTCAGTCCTCAGGATGACTGTCATGTCTTCTTACAAAACCTGAAAAGGGGATACAGAAAGTTAAGTAGGCTATGTATTAAGTCAGATTTTATCAGTATACTGAAAATGAATTCCACATACAGTTGAAGTCGGAAGTTTACATACACTTAGGTTGGAGTCATTAAAACTCGGTTTTCAACCACTCCACAAATTTCTTGTTAACAAATGATAGTTTTGGCAAGTCGGTTAGGACATCTACTTTGTGCATGACACAAGTCATTTTTCCAACAATTGTTTACAGAAAGATTATTTCACTAATAATTCACTGTATCACAATTCCAGTGGGTCAGAAGTTTACATACACTAAGTTGACTGTGCCTTTAAACAGCTTGGAAAATGCCAGAAAATTATGTCATGGCTTTAGAAGCTTCTGATAGGCTAATTGACATAATTTGAGTGAATTGTAGGTGTACCTGTGGATGTATTTCAAGGCCTCCCTTCAAACTCAGTGTCTCTTTGCTTGACATCATGGGAAAATCAAAATAAATCAGCCAAGACCTCAGAAATAAATTGTAGACCTCCATCTTTTGGGAGCAATTTCCAAATGCCTGAAGGTACCACATTCATCTGTACAAACAGTAGCAAGCAAGTCAAATATAAACACCAGGGGACCACGCAGCCGTCATACCGCTCAGGAAGGAGACGCGTTCTGAATCCTAGAGATGAACGTATTTTGATGCGAAAAGTTCAAATCAATCCCAGAACAGAAAAAGACCGTGAAGATACTGGAGAAAACAGGTACAAAAGTATCTATATCCACAGTAAAACGAGTCCTATATCCACATAACCTGAAAGGCCGCTCAGCAAGGAAGAAGCCACTGCTCCAATACCGCCATAAAAAGCCAGACTATGGTTTGCAACTGCACATGGGGACAAATATTGTACTTTTTGGAGAAATGTCCTCTGGTCTGATGAAACAAAAATAGAACTGTTTGACCATAATGACCATCGTTATGTTTGAAGGAAAAAGGGGGAGGCTTGCAAGCTGAAGAACACCATCCCAACCGTGAAGCAAGGGGGTTGCAGCATCATGTTGTGGGCTTGCTTTGCTGCAGGAGGGACTGGTGCACTTCATAAAATAGATGGCATCATGAGGCAGGAAAAGTATGTGGATATTTTGAAGCAACATCTCAAGACATCATTCAGGAAGTTAAAGCTTGGTCACAAATGAGTCTTCCAAATGGACAAGCATACTTCCAAAGTTGTGGCAAAATGGATTAAGGACAACAAAGTCAAGGTATTGGAATGGCCATCACAAAGCCCTGACCTCAATCCTATCGAAAATTTGTGGGAAAAACTGAAAAAGCGTGTGCGAGCAAGGAGACCTTCAAACCTGACTCCGTTACCCCAGCTCTGTCAGGAGGAATGGGCCAAAATTCACCCAACTTATTGTGGGAAGCTTGTGGAAGGCTACCTGAAACGTTTGATCCAAGTTAAACAATTTAAAGGCAATGCTACCAAATACTAATTGAGTGTATGTAAACTTCTGACCCACTGGGAATGTGATGAAAGAAATAAAAGCTTAAATAAATCATTCTCTCTGCTATTATTCTGACATTTCACATTCTTAAAATAAAGTGGTGATTCTGCCTGACCTAAATCAGTGAATTTTTACTAGGATTAAATGTCAGGAATTGTGAAAATCTGAGTTTAAATGTATTTGGCTAAGGTGTATGTAATCTTCCGACTTCAACTGTATCATAAATGTCATGTGTAGGCATACACACTAGGATAGGATAGATCTTACCAGGTATAACAGTGTCCCAGAAAAATGGCCAAAGCAAAGACTCCAATTGATCCCCCAGCAAAAAGCGATGAAACCTTCATTATGTAGGATATATCTGCCAAACGAGAGAAAGCAACATCAATACAACAATCTGATTAAACCAAAACAGTGGGCTAAATATGAGAAAAGGAATCCTTACCTCTCACTTTTGCCCAAATAACACAAGAGGTCTTGAAAGCCTAGAAAATAGTTCAAATGGCACAAACAGAATGACTAAATATTAATGCACGAGTTCTATAAGATCAACAAGCATGATCAATAATAATTCGTTAAAGATGACCTTCAAAACTGTCCTTCCTTTTATATGAATAAACTCCACATATAATTTATTTCCAATGCACAGCAGTTAGTCTTACCCCTCCCCATTGACTGACAGCTCGTAATATGATGTAATAGTCTCTGCCGTTCTGTAAAGGAGCATTGTAGAACCCTCCATAGTAGTGTCCATCGCCCAAAGTCAGGTTAATCTCTTTCCCTATATCCCTCAGATGGAGCTGGGCAGTGATGTACTGTCCATGGGGCTTCCTCTCACTGGAGAAGTCTGGGGTGTTAAGAGAGCTGCAGTCAAACACAAGAGTCCCCTCCAGTGGCAACACAAACACCTGGTAGAAACTGTAAACCCAGGAACAAAAGAGAAATGGGTTTGTGTCGTAATAGCCAGACCTCAGTGGGCAAATTTTAAGATACAAAATCAGCTTTTAGTACGGGAGAGCGTTGGAGGTAAAATTATGAATTACCTAATTGGGTCCAGAGTGTTAGCTGATCTGCGTAGCCACAAAGTGGGCAATGGAGCCTCAATTTCTCTGTATAAAATCTCTGGGGCTTGAGGCACTATAAGATTAGAAGGTATTGACACATTTAATAACATTGGGTTTCATATCCAAGTCAAAGTCAATATTCTCCTCCATGTTTCTCATAATATTTTCAAATATTTATTAATCAAATTATCATTGTTAGTCAAGGGTGTTTGTAGTGTACCTTGTAGGCTGGTGTTTGTTGTGAGTGTGGAGGTGAACCTGGCAGACAGTGCAGTGATGCTGATGGTGTAGTTGGTAACAGGCAGCAGGTTCAGGCAGATCTCAGGGTGGTCTGAAGTGGAGCTGAGGAGCTTCTTCCTCTTGTCATGGAATGACCTTTGATAGGCCCTGAATCCCACAAATACTACCTGTTACATACAGATAGACAGATCAAATAATGATGGTCAAGGTGTAGGAAGTTCAGAGAGCACTTTTCATAATCAATAATATTATCATATTTTAAGTTCCTTGTTATTAAGGTAAACTTACTCTGTAATTCTCTGTGTCTTCTTCATACTTGTCTGCTTTCCAACGCAAACATTTTTCATTAAAGACAACCAAGTCGCTGATGGCAGGCTTGATTTCTGGTAGTCAAAAGGGATGAGAAACAATGTGTTAAAAAAAGAGTGAAATGAAAAAAATCTACACTAATTCCTTCCACATACTAAAAGGTTTTTGAAATGAACTATAGTTCACAGATTTATGAATGCATACCTCTGCATCGCATTGTGGCAGCTTGCCACTTCCCAGTGATGTCACAAACAGAGGTGTTTCTTCCTCTCCAGCTGTGGAATCCTTTCAGACAACGATGGACCACAACACTTGTGTTCTGCAGCACCACCTCCGTGTTGGCCAGAGCAGGGGCCGGTCCACATGTAGCTGTCAAAACAAGGTGGATCAATTGAATTATGTGAGGATTACCATAAAATATTAGATTACACTGCACAGTATACACAAATACTTGTCTTGATTATTTTGTTGCATCATACTCATGATCATGATTAAACATGAATTTTACAACCCATTACCCAATACAACATTACCCCCTTCTGGTACAGAATAGTAAGTGCTGAAAGCACATTACTAGATAGGTGGGCGCATTCATGATAGACATACAACATCAATTTGAATGTGAGCACTTTGACACAAGATAATGAGTTCACGGCAGTAACTGATACAGTGTGCCCGCACAGACAATTGATCACGCAGCAGAATAGGGTTGGCTTCAGAGTGAGATACTATTACCGTACCTTTGCATATTATTGAAACAATTCCCCACTGTCCTGATGATATACATGTTGAGAGACTATTTCCTCCCTCTTGGTAAAATCCATCCTTACATACATACTCAATCACACTGCCCAGGACAGTTGTGTTGTCCCACAGCGTGTTAGTATGGGGAAGGGTTAGTGGAGCCCCACAGTTTAACTCTGTTCACAGAAATCAGTTGAGGTTTGTTTGGTTAAACATAAAGAGACAAAAACATTACTGTACATGTTTAAGTTATTCAAGCAAAATGACTCATACAGTACAATAACAAAGCAAATGTGCATTTGAATATAAATGAAAACATATGTCTTTGAAAGACCTTCATTATATTGCTGGTAATAGAAATGCACCTTCACATTGAATTTCTATATCCTCCCAAAGTCCATTCTCTCCACACTCAGTATAACATTTCCCACTCGTAGAGTAATATCCTTCAACACATTGGTAATAAACCACACTACCAATCAACGATGTCCGGTCCCATAGCATCTTAGCATGGGATATAAATACTGGCTCCCCACAGTCAATCTCTATAATATGAAAAGGGGATAATGGTTATATAAGAGTTGGTATCATATGTAATTGTTATTAATGTGTCATGACCACACAGAAATGACTAATATAATACCTTCACATAGAAAAGATGTCTGGTCCCACTGTCCATTGGCAGTGCATATTGATACATTTCCCTCTCCCACATTGTAATATCCAGAGTTACACTGATAAACCACCTCAGAGCCTATCCTGGTGCTCTGATCCCACAACATTACTGAGTGAGGGAGGGCAGGGGGCAAGCCACAGTCAACCTCTGTTAGGCAAAGCAAAGCAATGACATTGACCAGTGACCATTCCTAGACGCAGTACATGATAACATTTTTCTCTACAAACAAAATACTCATCCATCCACATGTTAAATACATGAATGAATGCAAAAATCTAAATGAAACAATGCTAGGAGGGAAAATGTAATTAGTTTTACCTTCACAAACAAGACTTGGGCCCTTCCACACACTTTCTGCCCCACAAACGGAGGAGTTCTCCCCACTTTTCCAGAAGAATCCCTCAGAGCAGCCAAATGTAGCGACGCTGCCGTAATGTGATCCTGTGGCTGACAGCTGGACTGCATTCAGAGCCGAGGGAGGCTGCCCACAATCAATGGCTACACATGGACAAAAGGACAACACTACAGATACCATTGTTTTTCATAACACTACTGTCATTCTGCAAATGTTCTATAAATAATTTAATAATAATAATAATAATAATTATCCAGGTGCTCTGATCTCACAACATTACAGAGGGAGGGAGGGCAGGGGGAGAACCACAGTCAACCTCTAGAGAGAATGAGAGAATGGCTGAGATAACAGATTGTTCACCAGGATATTTGTATAGGAAGGAGATTTGGCCTCACTGATATGATTCATACATACATTACACAAAATCTCAAAGGAGGTTTAACTAGAGAACATGTGACAAAGTCATATACATTACCTTTACATGACAATGTTGCCTTTGTCCAGTTACCGTCTTTAGTGCATTGGGAAATATCCCCTCCTCTCTCTCTATGAAATCCCTCTTTACAGTAAAACAGCACAGTGCTGCCAGGGTTTGTGCTGCCATTCCACACCTGTCCAGTGTGGGGCAGTATAGGGGGACCGCCACACATTATTTCTAAGGGGGAAAGCAGTATGGAATTGATTATGTGTATCCTGGATGTAAAGCATAAGGAACATTTTGATTTGACTTTCAACACTTTCATTTCAACCACAGGTCTTATCTTATGAAGACATGTAGCTATTTATCAATAATGCTTTGTTTCTACTACTGTATCAGGGGGATAAAAACCATGTATTTCTCATCATTTCATCTCTGTCAGTGTACGTAAGAAATGTTCATTTACCTTTGCATGATAATGTTGCCTTTGTCCAGAAACCATTTTCTGTACAGTAGGAAATATTACCTCCTCCCTCTCTATGAAATCCCTCTTTACAGTAAAACAGCACAGTGCTGCCAGGGTTTGTGCTGCCATTCCACACCTGTCCAGTGTGGGGCAGCATAGGGGGATCACCACACGTTATCTCTACAAAGAGAAAGCATTACAACAGTGTGCAATTTCTGCACATTTCCATCAAGCAGACATTAATATCTTACATTTTGCACACACAATATTGTTCCATGGTATGGTCAACATGACCTCTGGGGTATTTGTTAAAGCACTTGGGTAATTCAGTTATGGGTTAGTTATGGATAACTTGTAAGGTATTGCTTGCAGGTGGTAATGTAGTGAGGGAAGATTTATTTTACCTTCACATATAAAAGATGTCTGGTCCCACTGTCCATTGGCAGTGCATACTGATACATTTCCCTCTCCCACATTGTAATATCCAGAGTTACACTGATAAACCACCTCAGAGCCTATCCTGGTGCTCTGATCCCACAACATTACTGAGTGAGGGAGGGCAGGGGGAGAACTACAGTCAACCTCTACACAGAGAATGAGAGAATGGTTGAGATAACAGATTATTCACCAGGATATTTGTATAGGTAGTAGATTTGGCCTCTCTGATACGATTCCTACATGACATATAGATTACAGAAAATCTCAAAAGAGGTTTCTCAAGAAAATATGTAAGAAAATATTACGTGGCAAAACTGTTACCTTTACATGACAATGTTGCCTTTGTCCAGTAACCATCTCTAGTGCATTGGGAAATATTCCCCCCTCCCTCTCTATAAAACCCTCCTTTACAGTAAAACAGCACAGTGCTGCCAGGGTTTGTGCTGCCATTCCACACCTGCCCAGTGTGGGGCAGTATAGGGGGATCACCACACATTATCTCTATAAAGAGAAAGCATTACAACAGTGTGCAATTTCCATCAGGCAAACATTCATGTCTGATATTTTGGACACACAACATAATTCATGGTATGGTCAACATGGCCTAGGAGGTATTTGTTAAAGCACTTGGTTAATTAAGTTCTGAGTTAGTTATGGATGTAAGGTAGTGATTCCAGATGGTAATGCTGAGAGAGAAGATTTATTTTACCTGCACATAGCAAAGCTGACTTGTCCCACTGTCCATTGGCAGTGCATACTGATACATTTCCCTCTCCCACATTGTAATATCCAGAGTTACACTGATAAACCACCTCAGAGCCTATCCTGGTGCTCTGATCCCACAACATTACTGAGTGAGGGAGGGCAGGGGGCAAGCCACAGTCAACCTCTGTTAGGCAAAGCAAAGCAATGACATTGACCAGTGACCATTCCTAGACGCAGTACATGATAACATTTTTTTCTACAAACAAAACACTCATCCATCCACATGTTAAATACATGAATGAATGCAAAACTCTAAATGAAACAATACTAGGAGGGAAAATGTAATTAGTTTTACCTTCACAAACAAGACTTGGGCCCTTCCACACACTTTCTGCCCCACAAACGGAGGAGTTCTCCCCACTTTTCCAGAAGAATCCCTCAGAGCAGCCAAATGTAGCGACGCTGCCGTAATGTGATCCTGTGGCTGACAGCTGGACTGCATTCAGAGCCGAGGGAGGCTGCCCACAATCAATGGCTACACATGGACAAAAGGACAACACTACAGATACCATTGTTTTTGATAACACTACTGTCATTTTGCAAATTTTCTATAAATCATTAAATTATTGCAGTGGCTACAGTATAGTATAAGGCAGCAGGCAAAGAGATTCTGAAACATACATTTTTGAAGCATACAGCTCTCTGATTATAATCCATTATCTTAGAATTGTACCTATAATTTAACTGAAAAGTCTTACAATACTGAGCCCAAGTGGTTGGTGTTATTTACCTTTGCACAAGGCCTTGTCCTGGTGTGGGTGGAATGGCTCTGCTCCATTGTGAACCTGGTATCCCACTTGGCAGAGGCAGTTAAAATACCCCTGCATGTTTGTGCACTTACCCCCCTCACCACAGATCCCTTGGACTCTACACTCATTAATGTCTAGATAGAACCAACACGAATGTTGTGTTAGTATTATTAGTTAATGTGGTTGGGTAATGTACCCAGTTATTAGGCACCAATATGTGTGTGACTATAGCACATTCACTCATTCTAAATTAGCATAAAGTTAATGTCCATAAAGCTTAAGAAGACTCACAATCATATATCATATTTGCCAAAGTGGCAATGATTTTTATGTCGCCCTTCTTTTCATAATGTTACAAAGCTGCTGATGTACTCAGCATCAGTAATCGCTATAACTTACCCTGACAGCGGGTTCCATCATTGGGGATGAAGATGGCCATGTTGTTGGAAGGGCTGTATCCTGCCAGGCAGGTGCAGTAGAAGCTTCCATAGGTGTTATGGCAGGCAGTATGCTGCCCACAGATCTTATTGGCTCCTATCTGACATTCATTTTTGTCTGTAAGAGAGAAGAATAGTGGTAAAATAATAAAATAATTAATAAATACGAGTATAATATGAATACAACTGATACACATTAGATAAAAGATAAGTAATTCCTTCATCTTGAGTTTATACCTGGAGATACACACCTTGACAGTAAGTTCTTCCATTACCAACAAAGCCATACATGCAGTTACAGGCTTTGCCGGTACCATCCACCTTCTCCTCACAGGTGGCGTTAGGGTGACAGGTGGCACACACATCCAACGTTTGACCAGTCACTCGCATTTCTAAGATAAAGAAAATATACACTACTAAGAGAAATCTTTGTTTGATGAAACCGTCACCTATAACTGTTATTTATTGAAATAGATGCTCTATGTAAGAGCTTCACCATTATGATTTACAAAGGTTCTGTCAATATTAATTTAATATTAATATTACCAATGTGATTGATTTGTTTTGATCCACTCACCTGTAATGGCATGAGTAAGAAAGGCCAAGATCACAAGTGCTGTTCTCCAATACATCCTCTCAAAGTATGTCCATTTCCCTCTCTTAGATATTGCAAAGACGCATCCTTTGTAAACACATCTTTATTTATTTCCGTCTTGCAGAACTCATGGTGCTGAGCGGATTTGATAACCAGGATGGAAAGAAGGGTATAAGAGTTAGCTGAGGTCACAATGAAATCCAACCGCCGCTCTCTCTTCTCAATGGTGATGTTGGCACTAGTGGTTTGGGGACATGTCTGTCATCATCAGCATTTTGACACATTCAGTTATACTTCACATGTGTGATAATGTACTCTACGCTTTGGGAGACATCTGAAACTCATTTTCAAATTGCACGGTCATGCTGTGTATGCTGATAAGAGCTATATTTGGCTCAGCAAACCTGCCTGGGGTTGATAATGAACATAACATTATGAACTAAAAAAGTAAAAACTAGGTAAATTAACAGACTCTAGATGATAACCATGGATATAAGAGTGACATTAACAATTGGTGATATTCAATTTATTAAAGTAAATTAACTAGGCCAACCTAGTTGTTTAAACATCCTACCTTTTCTTGAATCAACTTTATCCAGTGTTTGTGAGACCCATCATAACTACAATCCACGCTAGGTGCTATGTCACATGAATTAAAGGAAAACCCTGTCCATGAAAATGCACAAAAAAGGTGTGAAATTGAATAAAACTGGCTCATCACTGCACCAATAGTGTCAACACAGTGAGAACAGCCATCCACCATTGAGCTGTTTCCAGTTGGTTCTTGGGTAGCGAGTTAATCTAGTATAGTGTGGAAGGGGAAGATAAATCCATCATGCTGCTATCGCCCAGCCCACCAGGACTCAGTGGGGTCTCCCTCTATCACTCCTCCAGTGAGCCCACACCTCACACTGCGCCTGCTGGAGAGGCCTGATTAAGCACAGGCCTGTCCCTCAAAACCACCAGACCCTCTGTAACACGCTACACTAGGGTCTCTCCACCAGCAGCACATATGAGGAATGCAACATACGGTAACACAACATTGTAACTAGATAGACATAGAATGTCTAGAGCAGGCATAGGTCTCTATTTATTGGTTCACAATGAAGCTGTGAAACCTATTGTTAATCTCTGTATTCTGCTCATAGTCAAATAACTCAAGGATAGATTGGTAATGTTTTTCTAACTTGGCAAACAGAAACCACTGGCCATGATTAACTTGGTAAAAAATAATGTCACTGGTTGGCCTATAGGCAGCGCTGTTATAAAGTCTCACTTAAAACCTCATATCCGCCATCCTGATTGACCAAGAGACATGAAACGTTGAATGTAGTTGTCTTTACCCATACTGAAGAAATTTGCATCAAGGACCCATAAGGTCTGGATAGATTTTCCTCCATTTTGGAATTTTCAGAAAACATTTAAAAAACGTATCATGAACCATAAGTCCATATAGCAACTCCAAATTTAGGCCCATAGTACATTTCTTAATGTAATTAGAGAAATGCCTACAGATGTCTTATTTGAGAAAAAGAGAAACCATAATTCCTGCTGTTTGCCCAGTCAATGTATATATAAATATATACATTAAGTAATGATTTTAATAATGATTACTTGTTGCATTCAAAGATAACCAACCTAGAGCACAATACTAAACTTCACATCCTTGTGGTACTGAGAGATAAACATGGTAATGCTATCACTAATTCGACATAAAAAGGTAGATAGATCCTACATGATAGAGTACTTGCTTTGTTATCCAACTGATCTTGCGTCCTTTGTCATCCTGTAAACCCCGTTTATTGCTGCTCGCAGCTATATTTCTGATTACTTTTCAGATTTCTGATTACTTAACATTTGAAAATAATATTTAGAAATTCTAAAAATGTGAAGTTTATTTATTGTAACGATAAACAAAGGACAAAGATTTGTACATACAATTCAAGTAAGAAAAGTTTATCTGAAGTGAAGAAGAGAAAGTAGAACACGAATGGAACATGAATAGAACACGAATATCAACACCTGATCACTCAAGTCCTTTCTGTGCAGAAAACATATCATTCAGATAACAGTGTTCGATTCAAGAAGCATTCAAAGTATTCAAAGTTACTGTGAGAAATGCTGATTATTTACTATGCAACTTTACTACTATATTACCCAACACTATAAAGAATGCAAAATCGATACAAAGACTGTGCAGTGACACATACTGTAAGTGAGACATGACAACATGACAAATAACCATAATTTAAAACCAATACACTTATTTTGTGCAGAATAGTGGGCAGCTTTTGAAGGCAATAGTGATTGATTCAGGAAGGTCAAAAAGTCCCCCCCGATGGTAACACAAAATTACAAAAACTAAAAATAACTACAGTTTGTGCTCTGTGTCTGTTACAGTGTGAATTGATGAAATGGTCATAAAAAGGAACAGATAGAATGATCATTGAATGGAAAAGAAGCAGCAGGACTGCTTTTTAGTGTCAGTGTCTGTGCAAGGGGTGGAGGTTCCGGGGCCAGACTCTCCTCTTTACACTCAGAGGACGTGTCAGTAGTGATGGACGGTAGTCTGCCACAGACCAGGTCTGCAGCGTTAACATCCATGATGGACATGTCAGTGACAGTCTTCTCTCTTAGGGACATGCCACTGTCATCATCAATGAGGACAAACTCCTTAATGTGTACCTCCATTACACCCAAAAGGATGTGCGTCTCTGACGACTCATCGATGTTGTGTGCATCCACAAAAGTCGTAGTTGAAGTCACTGTTAAAGTCTTGTGTGCCTCTGTTGAGTTGTCCTCAGGCCCAGAGCAGGGCTGGCTAATGGAGGCATGACACATCAACATGGAGTTAATGTTATTTCCAGCTTTCTGGTCCTGTAGGTCTTTCTGTCTCCTGCCATTGGTGACTACACCCGATGAGAGGGCACGTTTCCTCCACCATCTCTGCTGGTGACCTTGCACAGACCTTGTCTCTGGGAGTGGGCACCATTCTCCATGGTGTAGACATCACCAGGGTCGACCTCATACACCACCTTCACCTTCTAGCCCTCATTGTAAACTGTCAAGCTGCTTCCATCAAGCTTCCTCTGGCCCTCCGCCACTGGAGAGGAGAGGTGGATAGCGCTGGTCTTACTTTTCATTTTTCTTCATGCACATCTCTGAGGTGTGCTGCACTGAAATAGCAAAGGAAATTATCAGCACCACACTTTGTCATAACATCACTGAGACATCTCTATATGACTTGAGCTAAAAGAGCTACAGGCTTACCAGCTTTTACGTTGTGATAGTTGTCCTCAGAGACCATGCTTAGTAATTATGAGAAAGACAATAAAACTCAATTACTCAATTTCTGATTTGTAATTTAAAGATTTAAAACAATTGTCTGTACTGGTTAAAACCTTCAGATTAGTTTAGTACATAATACTGTACAAAACAAAACAGTCCATTCAGGAGTCTGTGAAATAGTACTCATTATGACAAACTCAGTGGTACAAAGAGGGAACATGTTTCCATTTAGTATTGGCCTTTTAAGATAAATAAATTAAGTGAGTTCTTTCAAAATAACTGGAATTCCCATAGGCTCTGAACCCTTTCAGGAGAGGACAGCGTGGAGATTCTCCCTTTAAGTGAGTAACAGGGGGACAGTCACTAAAATGATCAGCTCCATAAGACACAACCTTGCCACATGCACGCATTCGCCCTCACACAGGCACGCAAGCACACACAGACACGCATACATAGTGAGCATTTTTTAGTAGGAGTGACATCTGTGGCATTGTGTTGTGTGACAAAACTTCACATTTTAGAGTGGCCTTTTATTGTCCCCAGCGCAAGGTTTCACTTATGTAATGATCATGCTGTTTAATGTTCTTTACCATTCGGCCATCAGATTTGCCACCAATGCTCCTTATAGGACACATCACTGCACTCCTGTGTAACTGGTCATCTCTGTATACCTGTCGCAAGACCCACTGGTTGATGCGTATTTATAAAAATCTCTTAGGCTTCACTCCCCTCATCTGAGATATCTACTGCAGCCCTCATCCTCCACATACAACACCCATTCCACCAGTCACATTCTGTTAAAGGTCCCCAAAGCACACATATCGCTTGGTAGCTTCTCTTTTCAGTTCGCTGGAGCTAGAGACTGGAACGAGCTGCAAAAAACACTCAAACTGGACAGTTATCTTCATGCAAAGACTGTCATGGACACTCTTACTGACAGTTGTGGTTCTTCGCCCGATGTATTGTCGTCTCTACCTTCTTGCCTTTGTGCTGTTGTCTGTGTCCAATAATGTTTGTACCATGTTTTGTGCTGCTGCCATGTTGTGTTGCTACCATGTTGTGTTGATACTATGCTGTGCTGTCATGTGTTGCTGCCATGCTATGTTGTTGTCTTAGGCCTCTCTTTATATTGTGTCTCTTGTCGTGATATGTGTTTTGTTCTATATTTGTATATTTTGAATTCCAGCCCTCATCTCCGCAGGAGGCCTTTTGGTAGGGCGTAATGGTAAATAAGAATTTGTTCTTAATGGACTTGCCTAGTTAAATAAAGGTTAAAAAATATATATTTTAAAAAGGTACGACAGTTTGCTTGGAGTTTGCTATAAAGCACCTAAAGACTCTCAGACCATATGAAACAAAGATTGAACTATTTAGCCTGAATGCCAAGCGTCACATCTGGAGGAAACCTAGCACCATCCCCATGGTGAAGCATGGTGGTGGATGCATCATGGTGTGGCAATGTTTTTCAGTGGCAGGAACTGGGAGACTAGTCAGGATTGAGGGAAAAATGAACAGAGTAAAGTACAGAGATCCTTGATGAAAACCATATTCCAGAGCGCTCAGGACCTCAGACTGGGGCCAAGGTTCACCTTCTAACAGGACAACGACCCTAAGCACACAGCCTAGACAATACAGGAGTGGCTTCGGGACAAGTCTCCGAATGTCCTTGAGTGGCCGTGCAGCGACACTCCCCATCCAACCTGACAGAGCTTGAGAGGATCTGCAGAGAAGAATGGGAGAAACACCCCAAATACAGGTGTGCCAAGCTTGTAGCGTTATACCCAAGACTCAAGGCTGTAATCGCTGCCAAAGGTTCTTCAACAAAGTACTGAGTAAATGGTCTGAATACTTATGTAAATGTGATATTTCAGTTTAATTTTTGTATACATTTGCAAACATTTCTCAAATTGTTTTTGCTCTGATGAGGGGAAAAAAACAATTTAATCAATTTTAGAATAATGCTGTAAAGTAACAAAATGTTGAAAAAGTCAAGGTGTCTGAATACACTGTACCTTTAAAATACTGGATAGTCATGTTCATATGTCCTTGAATAGTTCAAGAATCCATTCATCTGTCTCTGCACGATGATGGATGAGAGGTGTAAATGCTGCTTTGTGGTCACTGAGTGAGGAACAAGAAAATTATGTGTGATATCATTGCAACAAAAAAATATAAGTATGATTCATTCAAAGCTTTGCTACACAGCATACTAAGATGTAAGATGAAACATGCCTTTAGGTTCACTACCATAAAGTAATGTTTGATTTTCTGATCCTCGGTCATATTCAACAACAATCACAGAGCAATGTTTCCAGCATGTGCAAGAGCTGCAGGCAAACTTAATAAAACAAAAATGTTTTACCAAAAGTTGTGTAGTCCTCTGTTGTGCAGTCTTCCTTCTTCAAAATGTTAGGGGGTTACAGTAATGTAAATCACGTCACGTGGGACGTATTGGCAGGATTTCATCAGTGGGCAGTCAGACTAAATATTGGCAGGTGCTGTTCAGTTATTCGGTGATATGAAGGTCTACTAACGGATGCTTTTCTTCACAACCTCATCCCCTCTCCTTCCCTCAAACACTGGAAAAAAACACATATACTCTCTGTGCAATGAGAGGCAGTGACGGGATGCTCTTATGATTACACAACCACCGTATACAGTAAGGCCGGAGAGATCCGGGCTTCTGATCACATGATTTTAGGTTACATAAAATTGAATTTCCAACTGTACAACTGCAGAATTACATACATCTCTATGGGCATGCAAACAATATAATAATATTACTTCACCTAATCCACTCACAATAAAGATAATTTTTTCACCACATGAACTGAAACTACAATTCATTTTAGTAATATTTATTTAACATTTTACTCCTAGGCAGAATCTAATCACCACTCTTTGAAGTTTGGCAGAAATATGTAAATACTGACATTAAACTTAAGGTATAGTTTAATTCATGGATCTCAACAAAGCATTTCAGTGAACAATACTGTTTATGTTCCTCTACATATTTCCTGCCTACACCTCTATTTTACAATGAGTAATACAAGAGAAAAGACCTTCATATACATGAAGGCAGGGAACAAGAATATCAAACAGATCAAATATTCAAGTCTCCATTCCCTGTAGGGACCTTGTCTGCATCAGCATACACCTGGTACTGTAGCTTATGGTGCTTCTGTGGACATAGTAACATTAGTTGTAGAGGACACAGAAAATGCCTTAAGACTGTAGTTCTTGTTTGATGTAAATATCTACTCTAGAGGGTAGCAGTATTGGGGTACTTTGGATTGAAGATACATTTGTGTAAATCACCTGCTGGGCCATGAAGCCTATGCCGCACTGACTAGGATGCCACAAAATGGCAAAGATGAGATGTCATTCCACAATCATCCCTTATTATTATGACTTTCATCTACCTGATATTTATACAATGTCATATCATAACTGATCATCTTAAAGCTGGAATCCTTATTGGTGAAGCAGCCAAACCATTTGCGATATTACAACAAAGAAGTTACTGCAAACAACAGTTTTTTCAACTCTGACATCATTTAACACATCATAGAAGAGTACTGCTTTTTTTTTACCATGCTACGTGATGCTCCTCATCTCGGCAACAAAAACAATAACGGTGCTGGTGTGGCCATTGGCGCCGTTTTCATCTTTAATTCACATTCTCTACAGTAGTCCTGCAGATTTGTCCCGTGATGTGAGGTATCTTCCTCTCGTATTGCTCCATTTGGAAGCTAACACATTTGGACTGTACTCCTGCACTCTCACAAAATTTGATGGTCACTTTTCCTGGTACCAACAATGGTTCCTTGAACTGGGCGGTGACAGAGATGGGGGCTCTAATGGCATCAACTCCTGTGGAATCAATGGATGTTTGGAGAATATCAATCAAGGTGCTAGATTGAGGATAAATAAAGTATGGACAGCAACAACAAAAAAATACTATTTGAGCCACCATCATTTTGCTTATAAATAATTCAGTATTGAGGTAGAATCACTAGAAAAGCTACTTTACCTTTGTGCTTTTCAATTTCAGCCAAGCATTTAGACAGCATCCATAGACTAGGAGTTGGGGTACATCTGCAGCCCAAGAGTTTAGCAGGAAGAGTTAGGAGACAACGTGGAGAGTAGTCAGAGAAAGCCCACACAAACTTCAGTCCTGTAGTCCAGGGAACATTGATATCCACCGCCTTCATGCCATCTGGTTCTGATGTGTCCATGTGACCTGTCAAAGTGTAAGAAAATATATTGGTTTATGATGTGGGTTCTGTGCTATTCAAACTTGAATAGAACAATTTCATTCAACTTCCTCAGGTTTGTTGACTGGTGGCAAAATGTAGAATTAATTAACTGAAGTATTGGTCTACTCACCATCATACCACTCAGGTTTCGGTTGTGTGTTTGGTGTTCGGCCTCTGTCCTGGGAGAGCATTGTCAAAACACTCTCCCATACAGGCTGGTCAGTGTGTGAAATGGCAGTTAAAGAAATGTCAACTTCCACCCCATCTTCAACGACCCTGTACTCTAACACACGGGCCTGCAACTTGAAGGGTCCCTTCTTCAGCTCATCTATTGGCTGCCATGTTCTCAAACTCTGACGTACTCGGACTAGACCTAAGGAAACAATGTATTGAAGTGGGGGGATTTTGTATGAACTACACATCTGGCTGAATTTAATTAATATATTCTTCAGAAATGTAGGAAGAAAACTGAGTACCTTGAGTGTTTACATTTGGATGGCCTTCAAAGACATGCAATACCCAGCCGGCAGAAGATGTGTTACTTACCCAGAGGGCTCAATCTGAACTTCTCAGCAGATAATATGTCAAGCATCCGCAGACAGAGGGTGTCTGGGTAACACAGAGGGATATCCCTGAACTCAATGTCTGGGTAGTCCCAGCCATATCCAGCTGCACTACAGAACCTCCTCAGTAGATCCTTGTTGAACCTTAGAGAGAGAAAAGTACAGCACATAGGAGATAAGTGGTCCAAATGTGAACAAATAAACAACCATCTTTGTAAGGCAGTGTTGGAAATTATTATAATAAAATCAAACCATAGCACTAAAACAAATTGGACTGCTACATTGTTAAGTGCAATCAGTTTACCTGCAGTTAAAGATGGTGAAGGCAACTTCACCTTTGACATCTCTATCGCAAAAGTACAAATGCCCCTGTCTTTTGATAAGAGCACTGAATACATATCTGAGAAAAAGGTAGGCAAAACTTGGAATCCTCTGACGACTGTCAAACACGACATTAGCTTTCAGTAGTTTATAAGAGCAATAAATGTTGGCGTAAAGAAAATATATGGCACACGCTGGGAGCCCAGCAACTAAAACATTGGTCATAATATTTTCCATTTTCAAGTATTACATGAGAAGCATCCACGGACTATATTGTACTTGGTCACCAATATGTACTATACTGTTATAGGAAGGCCTCCTCGGGAGAACGAGTGTGAGTTGCCCTTGTGCTGAAGTTTGCAGCTAGTTCGAGAGTACACTGCCATGCCATTCATACACGGCAATTAAAAAACATCGCCAACATGCACACAATTTTGTATTTAACAAATATATTCCTAATCAAGTCACTTCGGTCTCCTATCTGCACTTTTGACACTTTCAACCATGATCAAAACGAAAGTTGTGTTGGAAGTACGGAGTGCGTTATGGGACAAAACAATACAACGTCAACATGTAATGTCGTTCAGTAATATCAGTTATTGATGTTAACAAACTCAAAATGTGTTGATATTTAAAACATCTTTATTTTTTTCAAGTAATTGATTTAAAGTTACTGAGAAAAAAAGTCATACATAATTAAGTTGTCTACATGAGACACAAAATATATATCCCGATTTATGGCGTTTATGTCTGTTCAAATTATGTACATTTAACATTTTGTCCAGGAAGGTGCGAAGAAAAATACACTTTTTGCAACATAAGATTACAATATGTTAACAGCAACATGCATGCCATAATCAGCACTGTGACACAATCACAGTTTCATATTAGGAGAAAGAAAGTTTAATTAATTGCATGCTCAAAGTAAATGATCCTTTGACATTGTAGAAATCATCCAGCAGCAACATGCTTTGGACTGCTTTGTGTAAACATCATTGACTAACCGGTGTCTTTGAAAGAAACTGAATGGCGTAAAGGAGTAAACACTGACTGTTCCTGCATCTGAACTGTTACTCAGTCTGACCATGTAAAGTGGGAATAAATAAAAAGGAAATCAAATGTGTGTGTGTGTGTAATCTTCTTTGTTGTACATGTAGGGCTTCTCCTTCAGGAATCATGGAGACATCCCCCTGAGCCCTGAAAATATCTTCTCTTAGTTCAACATCCAGATTCAGTCAAGTCTTTGCTTCAGCCAAACAGCAGCAACAACACAATGCAGACCGAATTGACAGCAATCAAGGGCACTGCAAGATGAGAGAAAATGTGATGAAAAATGCCACAAACCAGTCTCAGTTCAGTTACGTCAACATCATAAAATTGTTTGAAGAAAACAAGAACAATCTATTTTAAAAAAAATGCGTGCGGAACGATGTTTGATATTTATAAATGGTATTGATTTTTCAGTCGTACCTCTCATTACTGTTCTCACAGAGCGGACAAGGTTCATTAGCTGCACTTTAATGCCCGGTTCATCACCAAATCCCCCAATACTTTGGTCCACACCCCAGCCAACTAAGTTAGAAGGAACAAAACAATTACATTAATGAAAACAAAAATGACACTGGCCATGAGGCAGACCAACGTATCTGTACGCTTTTTCAACTCATTATACTGGTGTAGTTAGCTAGCTAATTTAGCGGTAACGCCAAATTATGCTAAAATGACTCATATCAACCAAATCACGTTACTTTCTTGCTTCCCTGTCTTGCTAGCAAGCAAGCAAGCAAATCATTGTTGAAAGTAATGTTAGACCAAATGTGTAGACGGCCACTTACTTTTACTTAAAAATCTTTCTTCGTGCAATACGGCGACAGCATTTACACACAAAATCACCGCTTGAATAAGGGAATATAATGTAAACGCCATATCTGTAACGTGTTAGCTGACGTTAACAGCTTCAAGTATTTCCTTATGACGTTGCCTAAATGTATGGCATCATGAGAAGAACAAATTGAACGGGCAGTTCGAAAGCGTGAATTTCTTGAAGGAATACAAAAGTGGGTGTCCAACAGTAAATGGCCAATGTAATACCAATACTGTATAATCATAATCAATACTCATGTCCAAAGGGGTAGCATTTTGTGACTATTGATTTAATGGTGTAAGTGCTTGAAAACGTTGCAGTAGAACTAGCTAACATTCCTGAGAGGTTATGGATGTATCTAGCCAGACACACCACTGGATGGCTATCTCCGTTAATAACACCTCAATATCTCCTTCATTTGCACTTGATTTACTAGAAAGGTAAAGGCATATTCCCAGAAGTTACATTTCTGTAGATGAGAAAATGTAAACATGAGTACACCACTGAGATCAGTGGTAAACATTCTTGTTAATAAAGATGGAAAGAAACACATGGCATCATGAGAATAAAAATCTTTATTAGTGTTTTATGAAGTCTGCATAATATGCCACACGCCTGAGAAGCATATGGTCAGAAAAAAAACTGCTCTATCAATAACGCCCTCTACTGGTAAAACTGAGAGAACTACTGTACTGACTGTTTTGCAAATATTTGACTGTTAAATACACACTACTGTATAATATACGTCTGGTCCACTTCAGATTTGTTATGTACTCTCTTCACATTCATATATTGTAGGCCAATGGTACAAGGATTCAACACTGGACCCCAACACATGGTTCAGTTCCCCAAATCCAAACTCACTAGTTGCACTTACAAAGTACAATCACTAGTGCCGTAAGGTTAATAGATGAATAACATCAATAAAGGAGATGGGAGAAAATAGATGTTAAAAGAAATCTTGCAATAGCCACAAAATGACAATGTCAGACTGTAAGCTCAGTCTTGTTGCACATACTGTATTTTATAGACAAGAACAAATACAATGCACACGAATACAGAAAATATGTCCCAGTGTGCAGTTTCATTTCTCTCTTCCTTTTGTGATGTAAGAACATAGAATACTGCCAAGTTTCTGTAACATTTAGCTAAAAAATAAATCACTTTTTTTGGTTGACCACTGTTTTAAGGTGGACCTTTTTATCCTTTACTGAGCACCAAACAGCTTCCAGAAATCAAATGTGTTTCAAGAGTGAAGAGATGAATGAGTCAAAAGAAGTTCATACAACATTCCTCAGTCACATAACCCATCCATACATCGCAGGAAAGCAGATATCATGTTACAGGCATTTATGCTTTGATTTGTGTACTTCTGATGCACCAAGTTTATTATTTTAAAGAGACAGAAACTGTCTACATAACATTGGGCTGTGTTTTTCTTACCAAGGCAAGGGCTTAAATTGGATTCAAGTTGAACCTTAAAAAAAACACACACAAAAACCCACTAATGATCCATGCTCACCATGTCACTTAAAAAGAGACAGTCTTGAAAATATTAACTTTAATAAAAAGTGAACGACAGAAGTTGAATTATATTTATATATAAAAATACATGAGAATACAAAAAAGTAGCAAAAGAAAGGGGATATAGGCTAAAAACAATATAGAATGAAATTCATTGATACCTTCCATTCTCCAAGTGAAATAACTTTTTTAACAATTCACCTCGAGAGACCTGGACACCAAGTGAGACATCAAAAAAAGATTTTACAGCTGATATTCTCTGGTCCTTGCCCGGTGCATCCAAAAATAACAGAGCCTAGAATTCACTAGCCTGCATCTGAGGCGGTGTGGTCCAAATGAAAACACGGGCTACCTATAATTACATTGGAGGTGCCATATAATGACAGAGCTAAAAATGTATGTCAACTACAGCCGGATTGATTTCGCAGCTTGTTTAGTTTTTTTTGCTAAACATTCCTATATGTCCATTAAGAGGTGTCTTACAACGACACATCTGGAATAAAAAAAAATACATTTTGACAAAAGGGTAAAGAGTTAATTAGGTAAATTAAACAATTACATTTTAAAAACATAATTGAGCATTTCCCTTCGAGGAGAAAGCGACAAATGCCATCTTCATTTCTTAACCACACTAACTCTCCAGACAAAAACAGATGGGTCCATGTTTCCCAGAGAAAAGTTACCTCATGGCCAAAAAGATGGATGGATGAGTTCAACCAAAATTCATTTAGCATTCACGCTTGTGTTACTTATACAAGCATTCTCCAATACTGAGAAATTATTTGTAGAATATTTTTTGGTATTTCCACTGCCTCCAATAACTCATACCTGGACTTTAAAAATCAATATACATTTTATTTGCACCACAAATAGATCTAATATTAAGGATTTGGGGGAAGCAATTTAACAAAGATGGGTAACAAAGTGCCTAATTCTATTCTGAAAAGTATGTCTTGCTGTGTGTGTGTGTGTTTAGACAGGGACGTGGAGCTAGGCCACAAATACTATGAAGTATGTTAATAGCAGAAATTATTTCTGCAGCTTTTTTTCATGATAGGACTTGCAAGTTAGAATTTGATGATCTTTGAGTGGGCGACGTTTTGGGTCGTTTTCAAGCATTATGACATACTGGAACAGCGTACAGAAGGGGAACCCATCTGAGTCAACACTTTGTCCAGCCATTGGAGAGGTCCATTCAAATGCAGTTCAATCCAGCAGGGAGTGCTCGTGACAGTCTGCCGTCTAGTAGACAAAAAGACAACAATGACAAATTGATGAAATCACTCAGCATGCAAGCACAGGAATGTCACCAAAAACAAAGAATAGCCTGAACCTCTCTGACTTCTTCCATAACAGAAGTATTGTTTAAGAGGGACAAATCATTTGAATACCCATCCCAACTCCTTAAACATTCCAAAGTTTCTACAAATACAGAAAAATGGATCATTAGCAGGCTACAATGTTTTTTAAATATATGCCAATGATTACATTAATATTACTGTCTTCCTCCGACTATTCATCTTCTACTAACTATGCCATTGTGTACAACTGAAAGAATAAAAAGTAACAAGTCGGTCTTCATGCTTGCCTGTATTCAGCCCCCCAGCCTTTGACAAAACTCATGCGGATGGTGCACATCCTGGTGAGCTGGTACACAGCCTCAAAGCCCTGGTTCACGGACTGGGCCAGCAGGGCGGCAAACTCCTGGTTGTTGAAGATCTTCAGGTTACAACCTGAGGGGCATTGGAAGGAGAGGGTCAGTTGAGTGAGGCATTAGAAATCATTTCACTAGTCAAATAAGCAGGGGTGTAAAGTACTGAAGTAAAAATATTTTAAAGTACTACTTAAGTAGTTTTGGGGGTATCTGTACTTTACTATTTATATTTTTTTACATTTCTAAAGAAAATAGTGTACTTTTTACTCCATACACTTTACCTGACACCCAAAAGTACTCGTTGTATTTTGAATGCTTAGCAGGACAGGAAAATGGTCCAATTCACACACTTACCAATCCAACACATGGTCATCCCTTCTGCCTCTGATCTGGCGGACTCACTCAACACAAATGCATCTTTTCTATGGGTTCCCGAGTGGCGCAGCGGTCTAAGGCACTGCATCTCAATGCTAGAGGCGTCACTACAGACACCCTGGTTTGAATCCAGGCTGTATCACAACCGGCCGTGATTGGGAATCAATTGGACGGCGCAAAATTAGCCCAGCATCGTCCGGGTTTGGCCGTCATTGTAAATAAGAATTTGTTCTTAACTGACTTGCCTAGTTAAATAAAATAAAAAATATATTTTTTTTGTAAATGATATCTGAGTGTTGGAGTGTGCCCCTGGCTATCCATACATTTTAAAATGCCACCTGCTTCACTTGATAGAAGGAATTTAAATTATTTTTTACTTTTGATACTTAAGTATATTTAGAAACCTATCCTTACTTTTACTCAAGTTGTTTTTTTACTGGATGACTTTTACTTGGGTAACTTTCTATTAAAAAGACATCTATATTTTTACTCAAGTATGACAATTGGGTACTTTTCCATCACTGCAAATAATACATTTTGTTTGAATATTTATTTTGACTATAAAATTTTAAAAAAAAAAAGTTGAAACTTGGGAGAGAGGTGCCGCTCAGCCTGCGTGGCTTGGGAGAGAGGTGCCGCTCAGCCTGCGTGGCTTGGGAGAGAGGTGCCGCTCAGCCTGCGTGGCTTGGGAGAGAGGTGCTGCTCAGTATGCGTGCAGCAGTGAAAGGGTCAGTGAGTTTGATATGAGAGGGAGACAAAGCTTAAAAACGATGTCTGAGTGAACCCTGAATACAGAAAATTAATGGTGAACTCTTCTGGACACGGTAGACTCCTCATCACTCTACAATTCAGGTTCACTCTAACATAATTTCAAGGTTTGTTTTACTATTGACAGTTACAGCAGTATTCACCTCCACATTTTGTAGTGGAAATTAAAATGGATTCAATTTAGATCCGTTTGTCACTGGCCTACACACAATACCCCATAATGTCAAAGTGGAATTGCTTTTCTAAATTCTTACAAATTAATTAAAAATGAAAATATGAAACGTCTTGAATCAATAAGTACTCAACCCCCTTTGTTATGACAAGCCTGAATAGTTCAGGAGTAAGAATTAGCTTAACAAGTCACATAATAAGTTGCATGGACTCACTGTGTGCAATAAGTGTATAACATGTTTTTTTTATGACTACCTCGTCTCTGTACTCCACACATACAGATAATTGTAAGGTCCCTTAGTCGAAGAGTGAATTTCAAACACAGATTCAATCACAAAGACAAGGGAGGTAAAAAAAAGAAGCAGATATTCAATATCCCTTTGAGCATGGTGAAGTCATTACACTTTGGATGTTGTATCAATACACCCAGTTACTACAAAGATACAGGTGTCTTTCCTAACTTAGTTGCAGGAGGGGAAGGAAGCCGCCCAGGGACTTCACCATGAGAACAATGGTGACTTGAAAACAGTTACAGAGTACCCCGGGTTCAACGCTCGTCGGATGTGGCAGTGCTTGCAAACTATTATGGACTACAAAGGGAAACCTGGCCGCGGTCTGCCCAGTGACAGAAGCCTACCGGAGGCTTTTAAGCTTGTTTTGAGGCAAGCAACACTGAAGCATGCACGAGAGCACTAGCTGTTTCGGACGACTGTGATCACACACTCCGTAGCTGATGTGAGCAAGATCTTTAAACAGGTCAATATTCACAAGGCCGCGGGGCCAGATGGATTACCAGGACGTGTAATTAGAGCATGCACGGAACAACTGGCAAGTGTCTTCACTGACATTTTCAACCTCTACCTGACCGATTCTGTAATACCAACATGTTTCAAGTAGAACACCATGGTCCCTGTGCCCAAGAAAGCGAAGGTAACCTGCCTAAATGACTACCACCCCGTAGCACGTTGTAGGCCATGAAGTGCTTTGAAAGACTGGTCATGGCTCACATCAACACCATCATTCCGGAAACCCTAGACCCACTCCAATTGGCATACCGCCCCAATAGATCCACAGATGACGCAATCGCAAATCACACTTCACACTGCCCTTTCCCACCTGGACACCATGTGAGAATCCTGTTCATTGACTACAGCTCAGCATTCAACTCCATAGTGCCCACAAAACTCATGACTATGCTAAGGACGCTGGGACTAATAACCTTCATCTGCAACTGGATCCTGGAGTTCCCGACACCCCCCAGGTGGTAAGGGTAGTCAACAACATCTGCCACACTGATCCTCAACATGGGGGCCCCTCAGGGGAGGGTGCTTACTCTCCCTCCTGTACCCCGTTCCCCCATGACTGCGTGGCCAAGCATGACTTCAACACCATCATTAAGTTTGCTGATGACACAACGGTGGTAGGCCTGATCGACAACGATGAGACTGACCTCCTCCCTATAGGCAGAGACCCGACAGTGTGGTTCCAAGACAACAACCTCTCCCTCAACGTGAGCCAGACAAAGGAGTGATTGTGGACATGGACTATAGGAAAAAGAGGGCTGAAATGCCCTCATTCACATCGAGGGGGCTGTAGTGGAGCAGGTCGAGAATTTCAAGTTCCTTGGTGTACACATCACAAACAAACTATCATGGTCCAAACACACCAAGAAAGTAGTGAATAGGGCACGACAATGTCCTTTACCCTCAGGAGACTGAAAAGATTTGACCTGGGTTCCCAGATCCTCAAAAAGTTCTACAGCTGCACCAACCTAACCGGTTCATCACTGCCTGGTATGGCAATTGCTCAGCATCTGCCCGTAAGGCACTACAGAGGGTAGGGCGTTGGGCCAAGCTTACTGACACCCAGGACCAACACGTGTCAGAGGAAGGCCCAAAAATGTTCACTCCATTCACCCAAGTCATAGCCTGTACAAATTACCTCAACTGACCTGTATGCCCGCACATTTGACTCGGTACCGCATGTATATAGCCTCTGTAGGTATTTTATTGTGTGACTTAAAAAAAGTTTTTACTTTTATTGAAAAACAGCCCCAGAGCATTATTCCTCCCCCACCAACCTTTACAGTTGGCACTATGCATTGGGACAGGTAGCGTTCTCCTGGCATACGCCAAACCCAGATTCATCCGTCAGACTTCAAAACCAGTCATTTGAAGGAATGTCCACCTCATTTTATATATATGGTGTATAATGAGTAATCCAGGAATGTCACAAGTTAATTGACGAGAAAACTTTAGAAAATAGCAACTCTACATATCGCTACAATAAATGGCTAAATAACTTCCGGACACTAAGGGTCCGCGGAGCTCCTTCTCACCACTCTCAAGTATTTGAATACTAACGTCCGTTCGGATATTCGAATAACCATGCCCATTCCTACTGGGCATCATGTATGGACTGCAGAACCACCCTGCTATCAGTTTTATATTGGCTGTAGAAACAAGTGGTTAGACTGACTAAATATGGAATCTATACACGTGAAAAACATTTAATGCTAAGTAATGATTATAGGAACACATGGAAAATTAAAGAAATTGTGTTTGGCTAAATTACCTGGAGGAATTTTGCACACAGTTGCTGGGTGCCACCCATACCGCTGGTTGCAGTTTGGACTTTGAACAAAGATGGCGCTATCACTGAGACACTCAGCAAACACCTCACCACCAATATAATACAGCCTGACTCCTCGCCCTGTGGAAATAATACACAATTGGCATGAGTATTTCTGCTACAAAACATCTCTGTTCCTGGGCAAATCTGAATTGGCACCCTATTAATTTTAGCCATAGCCTTCAAAAGTCGTTCACTATATAGGAAATAGTGTGCCGTTTGCGACATAGCCCCTGTTGTACCTATATGCCTCCTGGTCATCTCAACAGTGGCGTTCCTGTTGACGTTGGAGAGCAGGCCCAGACAAAAACGCTCTGAGTTGGAAGGGTCTGTAAAACCGTCCACGGTCAGAGAGGGCTGCGAGGCATGGAAGGTCTCTCCAACACGCTGGTTCAGCTCATAGTAAGCTATAGAGCACCAGAACGCAGGCTCAGAGTAGGTCACTGGCTGCAGGTCTGGGGGGGGGAAGTGAGATGTCATGATGAAAGACAACTACACAGGTTGACAGGCATAGACCAATGATCTCCAGAGTGGGCACTGGGCTATTTAAATTGTACTCAACGGATGTTTACACAGGTACCCCAAATTCTGATATTTTTCCCACTAATTGATCTTCTGACAAATCACATTTTTTTCATCATGTCTTTTTCAGAGCTGGTCTCATTGGTCAAAAGACCAATTAGTAACAAAACAAGAAATATCAGAATTGGGCTGCCTGTGTAAATACAGCCAATGAGTTTAGTCAAATTTGTTCAGATGATCAATTACTGGTCCTTCAGACGTCGAGCAGGTCTAAAAAGACAATTCTTCTTACCCATGCTATGATTGACAGGTGAGAGGGTGCCAGGGGACAAATCAGCAGGAGAACCTAACATGGGAGAAAACAGGAAATTATAAAGTTGCATGGTCAGATTTATTTGTGCAAAGAATCTACCAAGATATTTAAATCAACAAATTTAAACTTGGCAAACTTCTTTCTTTTATGTTAGAACTTCTTATTTGAGATAAGTGGAATATACCTGTGTCCATACTTTGATTCATCGGTTGATCACTGGCTTCCCCATCCTCACTTATGTATCCAGGTGGTGGCGTTTCTATAGTAACAGGGGAGGGAAAATACTGATGAGCTGAAATGGATACCTCGTTATCATGAATACCATTTGCATATCAACTCATGATAGATACACAAACCTGGTATGTAGTTATTTGGAGGCTCGATCCCGGCAGGAAAGTTTGTGTTCTCAGGTATGGAATGAGTGTAGTCATCCAATGGGGGCAGTTCTGTCAGAATTTCCGAGTGTCTTGGCACAAGGACAGGTGGCAGAACTAGAGGAAAGGTGGAGAAAATATTCAAAGCCAAACAAAATTCAAAAGAAGTGACATCTTTACAAAACATAGTTGAAGATTATACTAACACCACTTTTAGCCTCATACAAATATTTTTTCACGTTCATAAATAAGAATGTCACAACTAGCTGTCAACATGGGCTTTGATGGCACCTACAAGTCAGCACACACACTAGTAGTTCAAATGACAACCCACCTGGGGTCTCCACCCTCTGGTAGTGGTAGGGGTTGATGCAGACCTCATCCTTCTTGAGGTGGAAGGCGTACTCGCAGGCCTCGATGGCACGCAGCTCATGGTGGCTGTGCAGGTCAGGCCATCGCCACAAGCGGCAGTAGATGACATGAGGAAGACCCTTTCTGTGCGAGACCTGCAGGCGCCCATCCAGGGATCTGACAGGACAGGCCATGGAGGAAATAGGTGTGAAAAGTGAGTGCGAGGAAAGGAAGAAAAGGGGGAGGAATCGATAGGAGTAAGAGAAGGAGATGCATGTGGCCAGCAAAACAAAAGGTGGGGGTGTGGAGAGGGGAGGTGGGGTATGATGAAATGAGATGAGAATGATAGAGGGATGAATAGAATTTGTGCTCTCAATGTCCCTCACCCCCCTGGAATGATTACTTCCCACATCAAGGTTGTACAACAGTATGTAGCATAGGACAGTTGAGGATAGTCACCTGGTTTGGTCAGGGTAGCTGTATAGGCCTGAGGTATCCCACTGTTCTATCGTATTTGGTGTACTCAGTCCCCATATTTCAGAGCAATTGCTGTGCACAGAAAAACCAAACAACAAAACAAAAACAAAATGATAAACATGGGGCATGAGTCATTCAGAAATACCAGTATGGGTAATGTAAACATTAAAAGGCATCTTTTATTAGAGTCATTTTCAATCGGGTATTTCATTCTTTCAGTCTGGAACTGAAAAAAAATAACCGTCAAATAAGAGAAGCCTTTTGACATAATAAAGAAAAACAACAGTATAAGATGGGAGTACAGTAGTATACACAAACAAACATTATGCGAGACAAAAAAAAACATTTCTACTGTGGCATATCAAATTTTCGGAACAACTGAAACATTTCCACCACAGCTGTGTAGGTCGCAAGCAATTGACTTATCTTGAGACATTTAAGTAAACACAGAAGACACAAAATGGGACTAAAAGGAAAATAGGGAGCAATCTTGGAAAAAAGTACATTTCCAATTAACTACCCTCTATATTTCACTTTGTGATTGTAATGGACACGTAGAAAGGAATGATAAAAATAAACAACTCTGGAAATCAAATAAAAATGAAATGGGGAAATATGATGTGATAGTTGCTGCTCATACAATATCCTGACTTTAGAACTCAGAGCTAATATAGCCTACCTCTGAAGTGGGACTGAATCTAAACTATTGGCTAGGCCTATATACTGTGATCTAAAAGCTGGAATAGGTTCTAAACTTCACTCGAATATATACGCATGACATGTAGATTGGCAAACAGCATTAAACTTTAATTTCTTTGCAAGACCATCAATTATAGGCCTACACAATATATTTATTCCATCTGTCAAAAAGCTCTATACAAATTTACTGTGTCTAATAAATATACTAGACATCTGAACTGTTCTTAGCTAGTCATCATTGAACAAATAGGTATTTTACAGCACACAACATTTCCCAGAGAACATGTTCTACTCTAGGACATCAAGGTTAACTGGCTGATAAGGAATGTTCTCACCCTACACCCTCAGACAAATGTGATACAAGTACATAGCGGGAGGCTAAGTCAGTGTTTACAAAACAAAACTGTTGCGCAATTTCTGAGAGTCAATGTTAGACAGAAAGTAGAAGCCTATAAAATGTGAAAGAATTTGGGAGTTGCTAAGATCTCTATGTATTGGGATCTTGTATGTTACATGCTGTTTAAGGAAACATGAGGCGACAAGAGGGTTACCCGATACTAAATAATAATCTCCAAAAAAAAAACATACAGGAAACTGCCAAAATAAAGGAAACATTTGCATAAACGAGGGATACAAAGTATATTGAAAGCAGGGGCTTCCACACAGGTGTGGTTCCTGAATGAATTATGCAAGTAACATCCCATCATGCTTAGGGTCATGTGTAAAAATGCCCTGTTGCGTATTATTTTGGCTACCATTGCTAGAAGACATCTGTGACTCTGAAAGAGGGGTCTCAAAGGAGTGTTTAAAGGGTAAGTGTGTGTCAGTCACCAGATCTCACCCCAATTGAACACTTATTCTGGAGTGCAACATGAGACAGGGTTTTCCACCACCAATAAAACACCAAATTACGGAATTTCTCATGGAAGAATTGTGTCGTATCCCTCCAATAGAGTTCCAGACACCTGTAGAACCTACGCCAAAGCGCACTGAGGCTGTTCTGGCGGCTCGTGATGGCCGAACGCCCCATATTAATACAGTTTGTCTGCGTTTACACAGGCAGCCCAATTCTGATATTTATTTTACTAACTGGTCTTTTGAACAATCAGATCAGCTCTGATAAAGATTGATGTTATTGGTCAAAAGACCAATTAGTGAAAAATAATTGGGCTGCCTTTGCAAATACAGCCATAATGTTAGTGGAATTGGGCTGACTTTGTAAATGCAGCCATAATGATGGCATTTCCTTTAATTTGGCAGTTACCTGTAGGTTTCTGATGAATGGTCAACTGTTAATTCTACAGAACCATACAATGACTATAGGCAAACCCGAGCTCTGTTACCTGGCATGGGGCTCTGGTTACTTACCTGGGGATGGTGACACACTTGGTGTTGCAGTTCTGGGTGGTGATGGCCTTCTCCAGCTCGTCCAGCTGTCCAGTCTTCTTCAGCTTCTTCACCAGGCTCTTGACAGCCTTCTCACACCACTTCTCCTCCTGGCCATTCTGCTCTCCACCCCCGGCGCCACTGGCTGACTTCTTCCACCCCAGGAGCCTCTTAACTACCGGAGGGGTGAAAGGCAAGATGGAGGACATTTTGGTTGTAGCGAGGAGGAGTCTTGAGAGAACTCAAACACACACTGAGGCAGAGGGGACCTGGAGGAAGGGATGCACAGTTTAGCCCTTTCTCTGGTGTGGTCCCTCTGTTTCGTGAGGAATCACAGGGCTGGAGTGAGGAGGAACTGGATATGTGCAAAAGAGATGAGACACCTGAGGAGGTAAAATCAAACACAGGAATTTAGTAATTAATGTCTAAATAAATAAAACATGTGATGACGAGTGCATTCAATTGTGTGATGGGTGCATTTTAAATTGAATGGGTGGCCCTGAAAAACGTGTTAGATAAAAACCCACCATCACATAATTTCATTAGCAACAACTGTAGTTACATAATATATCTAATAATAGAGGCGACTTGAGCACTCAGTGGACTGAATCACTAGCAGCAAGTAAACATAACATATCATTGTTTGCGAATATACATATAGCCACAAAACAAACATTTCATACCAGTGTTGGTGGATGCTGTATAAGACCACATCTTCATTATAAAGGTGGTTAGCTATCTACCGTGATATACTGTTCAATTGATAAACTCCATTGTTCGTTAGTTTATATATTGCAGTTAGTACCAAGCGAGCTACCTCGGCTAAGGGGGTAGTTAGCTACATAGCGAGCTGATACTTTCAGGCCGGTTGGTTGATGATAGGCATTTTATCAGCAGTACAAATCTACTATTTAAGTAAGTTAAGTTTGCATTTATTTACTCATAAGGTAGCAAGCCATGAAAGGCTGCAGAAATTATTGAGTACATGACTCGTATGGTGGGATTACGTTATCGTCAATACCTTTTGTTGTGAAAACAACAATTACTGTAGCTAGCTAAGGTTAGCCACCTAACTCAAGCTTTCAATACAGCTAAATGACTGGCTAGCTAACATACAACGAAACAATGGTTTGATTGAGACATACAGTGCCATCATTGCCAGTTACAATAACAATCGTGTTTATTTTATGTTAACACTAGAAGTGATAAATAAGCCAACTAACGTTAGCTAGCTAGCTAGCCCAAATTTTAAAAAACTGGCTAACGTTAGCTTGCTAGCTGTCGTTAGCTAACAACATCAAAGTCGAGGGAAAATTAAAAGCATTGCATTACCCTGATGATGAAGCTCACGAGCTCTTCTCTGTGTAAAGATATGTGCAAAAGATAAAGTGGGAAACTCCTCAAAAACAAAGGGATACCTTTAAAAAAACGATAACTGTAGCCGCTATTTCGACGAAAAGATTGTTGCCTTTTTCAAATCTGATAACCAGCTAGCTGTTTAGCTTCACAAGCTATCAAGACCTGAACAAGAAACACACCCAAGCAGGCTAGCTGCATTCAGAATCTTAATCCCTCCTCTTATCACCTGATTGGATAAAACAAGACAATCATATTACTTTTGTAGAACGGATTGGTCGCCAGCAATGTCAATCTGTATTGTTTATTTGACAGCATGGTTTGTTTTACAATCTGTCATTGTCGGGGAGGAACTAGCACTCCATTGTTATTTTTTTGTAGAATTTGTTATAGCCGTTAATCCTTTCTCATACTCCATAAAGACTAGAAGTGAGGAAAGAAATATTGGGTGAACTATAACAGGAAGTGGTATCCTCTAATTTGTTAAGAAATTATGCGCAATTGGGCCCACAGGAACAATGATACGATTCCATGTAAAAATCCAGGCGAGGCTACTTTTTCACAACAAGGTTGATGAGAAAATGTATGTTACGTTTTTGTTTCACAGTAGCAACCGAGGCCGATGTATATTTCATTACTCACTTTAAATAATCACCAATTTACACATCTGGGTAAATTAAAGCACGTTTCAAAACTATTCCTATTACAGCATATAACCACATCAGTGAAGGAAGGATGCAATTATAAAACTATTCTATTCTTTCCTGCAGAAGCAGAATTCCTGTCTGATAGTGATAGCAGAGAGGAAGAGGCGAAGCGAGCGGGTTTCTTCCGCCTAAAATCTGTCTCAGGTATTAAGCAACTGAGGAATTTTGTATAGGGGGCAATGGGAGTGTCGAATTTAGTCAAGATAAAACCCATTGCTATTTTGATACGTGATCTAATAGACGTATCTTAATGCGTAGGGGCGGCAGGTAGCCTATTGGTTAGAGCGTTGGACTAGTAACCGGAAGGTTGCAAGTTCAAACCCCCGAACTGACAAGGTTCAAATGTTGTTCCCCTGAACAGGCAGTTAACCCACTAGTTGAAATAAAGGAAACTCTGAAATGTTCGACTTGCTTATACACGTGCCGCGTTCAACGAATCAGCAAGTCAGAAATTAGCTCCGAATGTAAAAACTGAACGGTCATCCAAATTCCCATTCGGGAATACGGTCCTCTTTCCAGACCTCTGACTTTCCGACCTGAAGATCGCCGATGTCATGATTTGACCTAGTTTTTCTTCTCTCGAGTTCCCGGTTTTCTTGAAAGTACCTCCCTCCCTGCTTTTGTCCGATGACGTGAGGGGCCTTTGCTCAGTTCAACAGGGGCCAGCATAAATAACTCCCTCAGAGACAAATATTAGGGGGACAAGTGTCCTCTCTCGTCATCTCTTTCTGAAATGCCATTGGAGGAGAAGTCCAGAGGGGATGGACCTCTGGCTTTCTCATCCAATTGGTTTTGATAAGGAGGCAAAGAGAGAGGATGTGAGGAGTATGCAATTGAGATTGAAATGCTCCCACACTACAAATTGGCCTACTGCTCCTCCCCCCTCACTGATGGTTCAATTGGTATCACTTGGCATCATTATAAAATCCTTAACCTGGTCTCTTGTGTTGTTTGGTCCACTTGCATTAATCAGGCATGGCTTTCTGTTTGCTTTTGTGTATAGCAATTTTGGGAATCGCAGGTGAGCTCGTTGTACCAAAATGGATGTGAATAATCACCCCTCCATAGTTCACATTGCTGTATTTACTGAAAAATAATTCCCTTTAATTCCCTTGAGTGTCGAAGTTCAGACCATCTCATATTTACATCTTAAACTTATAGAACGAATGCGTGAGTTGTTGTGCCCTACTTTTTCCAAACAGTATTGCGTGCAGCAGCGCAGACCCCGTTGAACTGCAACCTGGGCACCAAACCTTGCAAGGATGGATCTGAGTGTGTACTCCACCAACATGTGTGCGACGGAGAAGCCGACTGTAGGGATGGTTCTGACGAGGAGGACTGCACTGTCGCATGCAATAATGGTAGGGCCCTGTTTGAGTACCTCTTCAAATGCATCCATTTCTATCTAATGAAGAAATGGTTTCTACTCCATTGTTTTCATCAATTTTACTGTGTTAAACCAGGAAAGGGTATATTTTAAAGTATTCACAGTAGTTATCCAAGATCTATTGAGTCAAATGCATGCTTTCAATCTGTCCGTGCATAACACTTGAAGTGTTTCATCATCCACATAGGGCAGTTTCTGTGTGCCCATGGGAAGAAATGCATTGACCAGCGGCAGGTGTGTGACGGTGTGGCCCAGTGTCAGGACCGCTCTGATGAGTTGGACTGCCTGAATTCCATGGAGGGCTGTGTTCACCACTGTGACAACAAGACCCGCTGCCTCCCAGACACCTTCCTCTGTGATGGAGAGAGGGACTGCCTGGATGGCACTGACGAAGCCAACTGCGGTAATGCCCCCTCTGTCACTTGCCTTTAGTTGAATTTTGAAACCATGATCCATCCTTATTTATAGCTTACAGAAGTTGAAAGATGTGAGATGTTTATTTTTGCCTTCCTTCTGGTAGTAAGGTCAGTATTTCACCCTATCCCTAGATTCAGACTCTACTGATTATCTTAAAAGTCATCACAATGTTGCTGAGGATGGCAACAATGGGAATACCACAATGTCTGCACCAGCACCCCTCAAGTGCCCTTTTGGCACTAAACCATGCCGGGACAGGATTGAGTGTGTTCTTTACAACCATGTGTGCGATGGAGAGGTGGACTGTAAGGATGGCTCGGATGAGGAAGAGTGTATATTAGAATGTGAACGTGGTAAGAAAATCATCAGTGATAACTTCAAACTACTGTTCATATATATTTAATTTTTAAAATAATATTCCTGCCCTTGGTTTTATTGTACAGTACATCATGACAATACTCCTCTTTAGTGTAAAACATGCTTAAAGTAACAACCTTTGTACTAACTAGCATACTGGAATTTACTCCCATACACACAGAACATGGTTGCGTAGACCACTGTGCATGGTATGCATGTTTAGCGATCTGTCTTTGAGAATGTCCTCGCAGGTCACCATTTATCAGTGTTATTGATTGCACTTAAATGGTACTGTATGTTCAGGCCAGTTTCAGTGTGCACATGGGAAGAAATGCATTGACCAGAGGCAGGTGTGTGACGGTGTGGCCCAGTGTCAGGACCGCTCTGATGAGTTGGCCTGCCTGAAGCCCATGGAGGGCTGTGTTCACCACTGTGACAAGACCCGCTGCCTCCCAGACACCTTCCTCTGTGACGGAGAGAGGGACTGCCTGGATGGCACTGATGAGGCCAACTGTGGTAAGTTTAACTTCCAATGAACTACTGAACTGGGGCTATGTTAACCTTAAGTCCTAAAATGCTTGCTGAAAGAAATGGTTTAATACTCCCAACAGTGGCACAAACACCACAGGGTTTCCCACTGTTTTACTTTCACTGATCCAAACTAAGTTAAACTCAAGAAATGTCCCTTTGACCCATAGCTGATGAGAGCTGCAATAGTGGGGAGTTCCGTTGCACCAGTGGCCAGTGTTTATCCGTAAGCATGCGCTGTGATGGGCATCCTGACTGTCAGGATCGCTCTGACGAGGAGAGCTGCACCGAGCCCCCCCAGTGCACCACCAAGCTCCGGTGCCCACAAAGCCAGGAGTGCCTGCTGGAGGAGTGGGTCTGTGATGGGGAGCAGGACTGTAAAGATGGCTCTGATGAAAAGGTGGGAATATTTAGGCTGGGTGCAATTGTTTCTGCTCTTGCCAACTCCTTGTTTGGCATGACAAATGTATTAGGAGTTGGCAGGAAGCACATTGGCACCCATGCTAGCTAATATTTGAGATTTCTGCGTTTGGAGGATGTAGACGTGACTAGACGGCAAAATTAATTTGACTCCCAATTATTTTGAATGTCGTCGTTGGATACTAATGTGCTTTTGCCTCGTGATACAAATCAAAACTTAGATCTAATACACAGTATATTGAGCTCTCTTTCAGAATTGCAAGATGGTCCAATTGAAGTGTGGCGATTTCCAGTGGGCCTGTACATCTAAGAACCAGTGTGTTCCCAAAGCATGGAGATGTGATGGAACAAAGGACTGCGCCGATGAAAGTGATGAGGCAGGATGTGAGTAAAGTTATTTCAGCTATATATGATTTGTTAATTACTGGATTAGTATGTGGTGACAATCTGTAACAGTAAATAAAGCCTTTAACTGATATTGTATTAGAAATGAAGTTGGGTATTGTGTGTGTTCTCAGGTGGTCAGGTAGCAACATGTCCCTCTCACCAGTTCCAGTGTGGCAGTACCTGGGAGTGTTTGGACACAGCCCTGGTGTGTAACACGGTCAGAAACTGTGCTAATGGTTCTGACGAGGGTGGCAACTGCCAAGCAAAGTGTCCAGACAAAACCCAATGTGCCCATAACTGTTACAGCACACCACATGGAACGGTGAGTAATGGGGGGGCGGCTTGTGTAGTTTGTTACAAAGCTTCTTGAAATACAGCTTTGTCTCACGGTTTAGATTTCTGAGTGACCTCTTCTAACGATTTCCTTTTTCCTCGATGTAGAGGTGTGGCTGCAAGGCTGGTTACCGACTCCAAGAGGACACAGTGTCCTGTGTTGATATTGATGAGTGTGAAGGCGGCAGACCAGGTGTTTGCAGCCACCTATGCGTCAACACCCAGGGCTCCTTCCAGTGTCATTGCTACCCTGGTTACCTGTTGGAATCTGATGGTCGCCGCTGCAAGATCACAGGTAAAATGATTTTTAAAAATCCAGATTTAGTGACCAATCATGGAAATTCCCTCTGCTGGATGGGGTCTTTAGATATTTGTTTTAATTAAGGGCGACTGCACGAAGGTGAACAGAATTTGTGAATGCAGAGTATTGCCCAGAGAAAGTACTCACCTATTAATTTAACACAGTAGGCCTATAACAACCCACTGTCTTCCCACAGGTGAGCCCTACCTACTGGCCTCTGTGCAGACTGAGCTGTTCCTGTTTGGGCTGAGAAGCAGCAGTCTGGATGTCCTGGTGTCCTCTGCTAAGAAAGCCATCCTGTCCCTGGACTATGACTGGAGGGATCAGAAAGTGTTCTGGGTCAGCCTGGATTCAGAGAGCATCAAATGGTCCTCTCTAGACCAGAAAAAGAGAGGAACTCTTGTCAAAGGTTAGTTGTGTGGTTAAACTGAGAATCTGTTAAACTGGTTGTGACTGTAAAAATAGCTCATCTTATAAAAAGCACAGGTCAGTGTTCACTGGGGTTAACTAAAACTAACAATCGTAATCCTTTTAATCTCACTACAGGCATCAAATCTGATTGCATTGCTGTTGACTGGGTAGGGAGAAACCTGTACTGGATTGATGGCATTGGAGGTGGTCGGATTATTGCTGTTGGATTAAACTCAACCATCATAAACTCTATGGATCTCACAGTCATCCTCGATGAGGACTTTGAACAACCTCGCTCTCTGGCACTCCTGCCACAGAAGGGGCAAGTTCTTTTCTAGGTCTAAGACAAGCGGCACCCACCCAAACAATCTGTTATTCTAGTGATCTTGTATACGTTTGGTGATGTTGACTAAACTAATACATGCGGCTAAACAGTGTTGATCAGGGGCAGGCTCCTGCTAATTGAATTGGTTTCCACCTAGAGATGTTTAACTTCTGTCCTATGATAGGATCATGGTCTTTGATGGCTTATGCATTACTGTCAGTAATCAATAATCAAATATTGATTTGGCTTTAACTGCAGGATCATGTTCTGGTCGGAGATTGGTAACGAGGTGAAGATTGAGCGGGCGGGAATGGACGGGTCTGAGAGGAGAGTAGTGGTCAGTCACAGCCTCAGCTGGCCAGGCGGTCTGGCTGTGGACACACTCGGGGAGAGGATCTACTGGACGGACGAGAAGCTCCGGTGCATCGGCTCAGCCAACCTGGATGGCGGGGACATTGAGGTACTACAGAAATGGGTTTGCATACGACTAGATCAGACTTGTATTGCGTGTTGCTGTATGCCAAGGTGCATGACATTACATTCACATGGGTTGGATACCCTAGATCCCTCAAACTCAACTCTGACTCTTGAAGCCATTTACACTGCTTTTCTCATTGTTCTGCTCTAATCAGACAGGTTTAGACGTGGGACACCAGATGTGTGCGCATGCAATTAATGATCAAGTAGAACACAAGCAGCAGGTTCTGGACCTCATAGGGTTAGACCCCAGGCCTTGATAAAGGCGCATTGTAACATTTATCTGTTCCTTTCATTCCTGAAGCTTCTGCAGATGATGGAGACAACCAACCCGTTCTCTGTCACAGTTTACAATGACCTGCTCTACTGGTCAGACACCAGGAGGAGAACTATTCAAAGGGCTCATAAAGTAACTGGAAAGAACCGCAAAGTTCTACTCAAACGACCTGGACAACCTTTTGGACTGAAAGCAAGTATATGAGCCCCCAATTTAAATGAATATTAATGCATGCATTATGTAAACCATTATGTTAATTTCACCTAATTAGGATTCAATTATGCAATGGTTTGCTGTAATTACACAAGCAACCTCTCTTCCTTTTTGATGTAAGCTTAATGATTTGTGTCGTTCTGGGATGCAGATCATTCATCCACTTCTGCAGACAAGCAATGAGCGTCCCTGTGAGAACCTTCGTTGCTCTCACCTGTGTGTGCTGGGCCCAGGCCCCAAAGGGGTCTGCAAGTGTCCCTCTGGTCTGCTCCTAGCTGAGGATGGCCTCACTTGCTCCAACCTGGTCAACTCTGCCTTCCTCTTGGTGCTCTCGCCAACTGTTGTCACACAGGTATGACTCTGGCCACTGCAGGTTTACCCATTTCACTTGGTACTGCACTATATTCAATGCCACTAGGTACATATTGTGTGAAGTAATAGTCTGTCTTATTTGAATTGAGTTTTATTTCAGTACACATGGAATGTAAAACAGTTTAGGAATGCTTGGTTACCTTCACAAAAGCTGTCAGTGATAAGCTGTGCTTTGAAAGGCTGTGGAAGCCCGGTTGACTGTCCTTGCCATTTGTGTGCAATTCAGGAATAAACAGATTCTGCACCTTGTAATGCAACACTTTTTATATACACTGCTCAAAAAAATAAAGGGAACACTAAAATAACACATCCTAGATCTGAATGAAATATTCTTATTAAATACTTTTTTCTTTACATAGTTGAATGTGCTGACAACAAAATCACACAAATGATCAATGGAAATCAAATCCAGACCTCCATGGGTTGATACATTTGGAGTCACACTCAAAATGAAAGTGGAAAACCACACTACAGGCTGATCCAACTTTGATGTAATGTCCTTTAAAACAAGTCAAAATGACTCATGAGTGTGTGTGGCCTCCACGTGCCTGTATGACCTCCCTACAACGCCTGGGCATGCTCCTGATGAGGTGGTGGATGGTCTCCTGAGGAATCTCCTCCCAGACCTGGACTAAAGCATCCACCAACTCCTGGACAGTCTGTGGTGCAACGTGGTGTTGGTGGAGGGAGCGAGACATGATGTGCTCAATTGGATTCAGGTCTGGGGAACGGGCGGGCAGTCCATAGCATCAATGCCTTCCTCTTGCAGGAACTGCTGACACACTCCAGCCACATGAGGTCTAGCATTGTCTTGCATTAGGAGGAACCCAGGGCCAACGGCACCAGCATATGGTCTCACAAGGGGTCTGAGGATCTCATCTCCTAATTGCAGTCAGGCTACCTCTTGCGAGCACATGGAGGGCTGTGCGGCCCCCCACACCATGACTGACCCACCACCAAACCGGTCATGCTGGAGGATGTTGCAGGCAGCAGAACGTTCTCCACGGCATCTCCAGACTCTCACATGTGCTCAGTGTGAACCTGCTTTCATCTGTGTAGAGCACAAGGCGCCAGTGGCGAATTTGCCAATCTTGGTGTTCTCTGGCAAATGCCAAACGTCCTGCACGGTGTTGGGCTGTAAGCACAACCCCCACCTGTGGACGTCGGGCCCTCATACCACCCTCATGGAGTCTGTTTCTGACCGTTTGAGCAGACACATCTACATTTGTGGCCTGCTGGAGGTCATTTTGCAGGGCTCTGGCAGTGCTCCTCCTGCTCCTCCTTGCACAAAGGCGGAGGTAGCGGTCCTGCTGCTGGGTTGTTACCCTCCTACGGCCTCCTCCACGTCTCCTGATGTACTGGCCTGTCTCCTGGTAGCGCCTCCATGCTCTGGACACTACGCTGACAGACACAGCAAACCTTCTTGCCACAGCTCGCATTGATGTGCCTTCCTGGATGAGCTGCGCTACCTGAGCCACTTGTGTGGGTGTAGACTCAGTCTCATGCTACCACTAGAGTGAAAGCACCGCCAGCATTCAAAAGTGACCAAAACATCAGCCAGGAAGCATAGGAACTGAGAAGTGGTCTGTGGTCACCACCTGCCGAACCACTCCTTTATTGGGGGTGTCTTGCTAATTGCATATAATTTCCACCTGTTTATTCCATTTGCACAACAGCATGTGAAATGTATTGTCAGTGTTGCTTCCTAAGTGGACAGTTTGATTTCACAGAAGTGTGATTGACTTGGAGTTACATTGTGCTGTTTAAGTGGTCCCTTAATTTTTTTTGAGCAGTGTATGTATATATTTTTTTAGATCTACCTACAGACCATGCACAGTGCTGTGGGTCTGAAAAGCTGGCCGGAGCACCTCGCCCTACCTCTCCCCAATGTCAACGAGGCAGCGATGTTGGATTACACCCTGCAAGATCAGACTCTGTACCTAGCTGATTCTGGCCAATCGTCTATAGTCCTCTTCAAGCTGAAGGAGACCGGCTTGGTGCCTCGCGGCCAGTTCCTGCAACTCAAAGGGGACACAGTTACAGCCCTGGCTCTAGACTGGATAACCCTCAGCGTATACTGGAGTAGCACCAAGCAGCCACGGCTGCAGGTCACCTCTTCCAGTGGGGAACACACTGCTGTGTTAATTCAGGATATTGGTAGTCTGGAGTCCATAGCGCTTCACCCACTCAGTGGAAGACTCTGTTTTACCAACCTGGCCAAGCAGGGGGAAGGCGCTCAGGTGGAGTGTGCTCACATGGATGGGGTGAAGCGCGCTCCGGTGTGGAAGGATGCTTTTCAGCCCACCTCCCTGACTTTCTCCAACAAGGGCAATGAGATCTACTGGGCTGACATCGGTGAGGAATTCATTGTTTATAGAGTAAAACCCTTTAAAAAAATCTATATAGTAGTGGTGGTGAGGTAATACTTCTATCAACAAGTCTATTATGTTCTAGGTTATGGGGTGATCGGCTCTGTCAGAGTTGATGGTACTGGATACAAGGAGTTTAAGACTGGGGATGGCCTGACTGCATTTGCACTCAGCAACGGAATGCTCCTCTGGGTGACAGACAGTGGTAATGTGGATTATTTTTAAACTGCGACTTCCACCAGAACCTAGTGCTATGTTATGTCTTACTGTGGTTAGTAGATGGCTCTGTTTAGTCATTAACCAAAGTAGCACTAACAAGGATAATGGTTGCTCTTTAACCCAACGTTCTTTCACTGTGGTTTTGGATTATCATGGATGTTGAGTTGATCATGTACATGTTCCGATCAAATGTTTCAGACACAACCAAAGTTTGGTATAGAGATGATCCATTGACGAAGAAGCTTTGGTTCGAGGTAAACACTGAAATTGTCAGTTTGAAGGCGTACAGCAAGTCCAGCCAGATGGGTAAGAAAGGACACATTTGCACATAACCCACTACTCTATCATTTACTGATATGTGACTTTTCAACCTTTACTCTTTCTCATCCATTTCCAGGCTCCAACCTCTGCTCAGATGGGAATGGAGACTGCAGTCACTTGTGTTTGGCTCTTCCTGGTGGTAGGACCTGTAGGTGTGCCCATGACCATTACCCAGTCAATGTCACATACTGCGCCCCAGACCAGCACTGCCCAGCTGGAAGTAGACCCTGTCTGGATGGACACACATGCTTCCCCTTGGAGAAGTTCTGTGACGGACACCCTGACTGCTCTGACACTTCAGATGAGAACTGCAAGTCTTTCCATTATCGATGTTTCAATATTCCCTTTCCCATTGTTATGAGCTTAAGAAAAGATTATCACAGTTCAATTACAAAGATTTTTAGCCATCATAACTCCGCATTCTCCAATCCTGGTCTTGGGGACCACAAGTGTTTGCGCGTCATTATTTAAATCTGGTGTGTAGTGCTAAGGAAAAAACAAATGTGCAGCTCTTGAATCGCTGTCATAACTTAAACTAAATCGAATACAAACTGGTCTTATGTATTTCCCATTGTCTCAGGTGTCCATCTCAAAGGGAAGTCTGTCAAGGCCAAAGCCCCAAACCAGCTTCCCAGTCCCAGCTTTCCTATACCTGCAGATCCTGGCTCCACCTCTCTGGACAACAGTTGGCTGGTGAGAAACCTGGAAGCCCAGCAGTGTAGTGAAAAGCACTGCAATGGGAATGGGGAGTGTGTGGAGACCAATGGGGGCATCTCCTGTGCCTGTGGTTTAGGCTACAGTGGAGACTCCTGCCAAAACCAGCTCACCAAGACTATGCAAGGCCCACTCATCTATGGGGCCATTGGCCTCTGTGCTGCAATTGTTGTTATCAGTGTCCTTGCTGCGGTGGTTAAGAGGAAGACTGCAAACACAAGGTATACCATAACAAACTGCTTGATACTGTAGGTCTTCCCCCTTAATGTCTCCACAATATCAATCTGTTCTCGTGGTGTTTCAGAATCCAGTTTGTGTCAAGATTGAGATTATATTCACCTTTTCCATTCCCAGGAGAGCCAACCCTGTGGCAAAGCAGACTAGTATGATTGAGCTGGAGAAAGGTGAAGGAGCTTCACCTAACAGTGACTTTGCAGAGGTACAGTAGGCTGTTGTACTGTATTTTAAAGCAGTTGATTGAAAACACTGGATGTTTTGCTTCATGGTTGCTTTTATTTCACAGGAAGTGGTGTCGTCTGTGGATTAACTAATTTATCAGCAGCCTCTTTCTATTCAATAAAGTTTCATTTTCTACAGTTCTGTTTTTGTCTTTATCTACACAATCTCAATTCAAATGAACATTTTGCTTCTGAGTATCTCTACATAAGTTTAGTTGTGAGTTCTTGTGTATGAAAGGATGGCTAGATTTGACAATTGAGAAATGACTCCTGCTTTATTGGTTTTAGTTATGAAGTCAAAGCTTTCAATATGTCTTTGGGTCGTGGCGCGGCTCTCCACGAAGAGTGACCATATACCACAAACACTGTCCTTTTGCTATTATAAACTGGGTACCAACATAGTACCTGTGAGCAATAATGAGTCACTCAAAACATGTTAAACACTAATTTTACATGTTGGGTACAGAGATTAGCTGTAAGGTCCCTCAGTTGAGCAGTGAATTTCAAATGCTGATTAAACCACAAAGACCAGGGAGTTGTTCCAATGCCTCGCAAAGGGCACCTATTGGTATAAATAAAAAACAGACCTTGAATATCCCTTAAGCATAAGTTCATTACATTTTCGATAGTGTATCAATACACCATCACTAAGCTACAGGAGTTCTTCCTAAAGCCGTTGCCCGAGAGGAAGGAAACTGCTCGGGGATATTGCCATAAGGCCAGTGTTGATTTTAAGAATTACATGGCTGTGATGGGAGAACTGCTGGATCAACATTGCAGTAACTCCACAATACTAAAAAAATTCAGTGGCAAGGAAGCCTATATGTAACAAAGTTGCAAACAGGATGCATGTTTTGTAAGGCCCTAAAGTAATACTGCTGAGAATTTACCAAAGCAATGAACTTTTTGTCTTTAGTGTTGTGTAAATCCAACATTGAGTACCACTCCTCATATTCAACTATAGTGGTGACTGCATCATGGGTATGCTTGTAATTTGTTAATGACAGGAGTTTCGAGCTGGGAAAAATGGTGCTAAGCACAATCCTATGGGGAAAACCTGGTCTGCTTTCCACCAGACACTGGGAGATGACTTGTCCTTTGAGAAGGACGATGACCAAAAATGAGGCCAAATCTACATGAGTTGCTTACCAAGAAGACGGTTCCTGCGTGGCAGTAAAGTTCAAGTAGATTTAACGCAAGACCTGAAAATGGTTGTCTTGCAATGCTCAACCTGTGGCAGCGCTTGAAGACTGGGCAAAGGTTGCACAACCAAGGTGTAGAAAGCTCTTAGACGTACCTAGAAAGTATTGACTGAATATTTATGCAAATACATGCTATTAAATTTCTAATCACTTTCATCAGGTGTTGTGTAGATGGGTGAGAATCTATTTTGAGCAAGGGCTGTAATGTGGAATAAGTCAAGGGGTATACATTTCTTGCGTCATACCTGTGGTATATTGACAAACGCACGGCTGAAATGCTGTTTCAGCTAATCTGCATCCAGGACCCAAACTACTTGGTTTAAAAAATGTTTACTTTTAAAGGCTTATGATTCAGAAATTAGTTTGTAGCCTTGAGTGACATGGCCTGGTGAATCACCTTTGTCAAAGCATGCTGCATTGCGTGAGAGGGCATGTGTATTTGACAGTCGCTTGTATTTTAATGTAAATGTTAATGTGCAAATTTTTGGTGGTTCCAAACTTCTATTTAATAACGATGGAGGACACTGTGTTCTTGGACCTTCAATGCTGCAGAAATGTTTTGGTACCCTTCCCCAGATCTGTGCCTCGACACAATCCTGTCTCTGGGCTCTACAGACAATTCCTTCAACCTCATGGCTTGGGTTTTGCTCTGACAACTAAGGGACCTTTATATCGTCATGTGTGTGCCTTTCCAAATCATGTCTAATCATTTTAATGTACCAAAGGTGGACTCCAAGTTGGAGATACAGTGCCTTGCGAAAGTATTCGGCCACCTTGAACTTTGCGACCTTTTGCCACATCTTTATGTTTGAAGCCTGAAATATAAAACTGTATTTTTTTATGAAGAATCAACAAGTGGGACACAATCATGAAGTGGAACGACATTTATTGGATATTTCAAACTTTTTTAACAAATCAAAAACTGAAAAATTGGGCGTGCAAAATTATTCAGCCCCTTTACTTTCAGTGCAGCAAACTCTCTCCAGAAGTTCAGTGAGGATCTCTGAATGATCCAATGTTGACCTAAATGACTAATGATGATAAATACAATCCACCTGTGTGTAATCCAGTCTCCGTATAAATGCACCTGCACTGTGATAGTCTCAGAGGTCCGTTAAAAGCGCAGAGAGCATCGTGAAGAACAAGGAACACACCAGGCAGGTCCGAGATACTGTTGTGAAGAAGTTTAAAGCCGGATTTGGATACAAAAAGATTTCCCAAGCTTTAAACATCCCAAGGAGCACTGTGCAAGCGATAATATTGAAATGGAAGGAGTATCAGACCACTGCAAATCTACCAAGACCTGGCCGTCCCTCTAAACTTTCAGCTCATACAAGGAGAAGACTGATCAGAGATGCAGCCAAGAGGCCCATGATCACTCTGGATGAATTGCAGAGATCTACAGCTGAGGTGGGAGACTCTGTCCATAGGACAGCAATCAGTCGTATATTGCACAAATCTGGCCTTTATGGAAGAGTGGCAAGAAGAAAGCCATTTCTTAAAGATATCCATAAAAAGTGTTGTTTAAAGTTTGCCACAAACCACCTGGGAGACACACCAAACATGTGGAAGAAGGTGCTCTGGTCAGATGAAACCAAAATTGAACTTTTTGGCAACAATGCAAAATGTTATGTTTGGCGTAAAAGCAACACAGCTCATCACCCTGAACACACCATACCCACTGTCAAACATGGTGGTGGCAGCATCATGGTTTGGGCCTGCTTTTCTTCAGCAGGGACAGGGAAGATGGTTAAAATTGATGGGAAGATGGATGGAGCCAAATACAGGACCATTCTGGAAGAAAACCTGATGGAGTCTGCAAAAGACCTGAGACTGGGACGGAGATTTGTCTTCCAACAAGACAATGATCCAAAACATAAAGCAAAATCTACAATGGAATGGTTCAAAAATAAACATATCCAGGTGTTAGAATGGCCAAGTCAAAGTCCAGACCTGAATCCAATCGAGAATCTGTGGAAAGAACTGAAAACTGCTGTTCACAAATGCTCTCCATCCAACCTCACTGAGCTCGAGCTGTTTTGCAAGGAGGAATGGGAAAAAATTCAAGGGGGCCGAATACTTTCGCAAGGCACTGTATGTCAAGGATGATCATTGGAAAAGGGATGCATCTGAGCTCAATTCTGAGTCTGAATAAGGTATTACATTTTATTACATTTCAAACCTGTTTTCGCTTTGTCATTATGGGGTATTGTGTTGATCAGGATTTTTGTTTTAAATGTATCAGTTTTAGTGTAAGACTGTAATGTAACAAAATGTGGAAAAGGGGAAGGTCTGAATGCACTGTATATTTTAACCTGCTCTGACTAATACTGAACATGAAGGGAAAACGGTGTAGTTGGAATAGGATCACTACCAGCCATATTTTATGATCAATTCCCCATGTACTCACATTATGCTGCAATGTGATTGCAGCTTCTCTGCTTCAAGCAAAATATGTATCGGTCTGTTTGTTTTTTCCCACCAAAGAAATAAGGTTATTCTTTTGGTTTTCTGGTTTCCTATGATTAAATAATCATTATTCCGGTGATGACTAGACTGTTTTTCATTGTTTACACAAACCACAACATGTTTAGCGTTTTGTCTTCACATTGGTTCATTTGTTCTCTAATTATTCAGTAAAGAAATCTTAATCGGTTTGCTGGATACTCTCTAATTAAAGGATTTTGGGGGGTTGAATTTGAAAGGTTATCTTCAAATATAGACAAGACTAAAGTGTAGATTGCCTTGGAAATTAGTCAAATTAATTATTGATCCCACCAACTTCTGCTTGTCTTGCATATAAACATGCCCCATTCAAACATCTGTTCATAATGTTCTTTTGATTTTAGTCTTACCTGCACAGGATATGCAGTAGGAACATCAGCTTTGAATTTCTATTCATTTTGTCTGTAAACTCCTTTTAATGCTGAAGAGGACACTCCAACTAATCAAGATCATGATTAGTGTAACAGCTTTACTAGTCTTTTCCCATAGTACTGTTGAGGGTCCAACTGAAAATTAACTACATTTTTACTTACATTTATTTTACTCTTTGAGAAATGAAGGAACATAGTGGAGATTCTAAGGACCACCCTTTATGCTTTCTATGGCGACGGTAACATCTTCCAACCCAGTGAGTGAGTGTCCTTTTTATAATTGTCATCTAATGCACCATACTGTCCAAGATTACATAAAGTGAGTGTAAAAGGTGTGCTGTTTCTCTACACCAAAATATGATTTGTATTTGTGAAAATGGGTAATTCGGAATAGGTTCTATTTTAGAACTAAGTCTTTCTTTCGAGTCATCCTCAGAGGTCATTGGTCCACCATAGACAACCCTTCAGACACCTGGAAGGAGACAGACCTACCAGACAGTTTTAACCCTAACCCAGCCCCACAATCCTCAGAAGCTGAAGCTACACAAAAATCCCTTCAAACCTACAACTAAAATCATGTCACATGCACCGAATACAACAGGTGCAGAACTTAGTGAAATGCTTACTTAGTTACAAGCTCAACCAACAATGCAGATAAGAAAATACCTAAAAAAAGTAAAATAATTCAAGAGCAGCAGTAAAATAACAATAGCAGGGCTATATACAGGGAGTACCCATAAAGAGTCAATGTGTGGGGGCACCGGTGTCGAGGTAATTAAGGTAATATGTACATGTAGGTAGTTATTAAAGTGACTATGCATAGATAAGAGTAGCAGCAGTGTGGAAGAGGGGTGGAAATTGTAAATAGTCTGGGTAGCCATTTGATCAGATGTTCATGAGTCTTATGGCTTGGGAGTAGAAGCTGTTGAGAAGCCTCTTGGACCTAGACATGGTGCTCCGTTACCACTTGCCGTGCGCTAGCAGAGAGAACAGTCTATGACTAGGGTGGCTAGAGTCTGACAATTTTTGGGCCTTCTTCTGACACTGCCTGGTATAGAGGTCCTGGATGGCAGGAAGCTTGGCCCCAGGGATGTACTGGGCCGCACGCACTACCCTCTAGTGCCTTGCGGTCAGAGGCCAAGCAGTTGCCATCCTAGGCAGGGATGCAACTTTACAGTTGCAACATGCACTCAATGTTGCAACTGTAAAACCTTTTGAGGATCTGAGGACCCATGCCAAATCTTTTCAGTCTCATGAGGGGGAATAGGTTTTGTCGTGCCCTCTTCACAACTGTCTTGGTGTGCTTGGACCATGTTAGTTTGTTGGTGATGTGGACGCCAAGGAACTTGAAGCTCTCAATCTGCTCCACCACAGCCCCGTCGATGAGAATGGCGGCGTGCTCGGTCCTCCTTTTCCTGTAGTCCACAATCATCTCCTTTGTCTTGATCTCGTTGAGGGTGAGGTTGTTGTCCTTGTACCACACACGCAGGTCACTGACCTCCTCCCTATAGGCTGTCTCATCGTTGTCAGTGATCAGGCCAACCACTGTTGTGTCATTAGCAAACTTAATGATGGTGTTGGAGTCGTGCCTGGCCGTGCAGTCATGAGTGAACAGGGAGTACAGGAAGGGACTGAGCACGTGCCCCCGTCTTGAGGATCAGCGTAGTGGATGCGTTGTTACCTACCCTTACCACCTGGGGGCGGCCCGTCAGGAAGTCCAGGATCCAGTTGCAGAGGGAGGTGTTTAGTCCCAGGGTCCTTAGCTTAGTGATGAGCTATGAGGGAAATATGGTGTTTACAGCTCAGAGTTCAATTAATAGCATTCTCACATGTGTTCCTTTTGTCCAGGTGTGAAAGGGCAGTGTGGAGTGCAATAGAGATTGCATCATCTGTGGATCTGTTGGGGCGGTATGCAAATTGGAGTGGGTCTAGGGTTTCTGGGATAAAGGTGTTGATGTGAGTCATGACCAGTCTTTCAAAGTATTTCATGGCTACAGACGTGAGTGCTACCGGTCGAAAGTCATATAGGCAGGTTACCTTAGTGTTCTTGGTCACAGGGACTATGGTGGTATTACAGACTCAGACAGGGAGAGGTTGAAAATGTCAGTGAAGACACTTGCCAGTTGGTCAGCGCATGCCCGGAGCATATGTCCTGGTAATCCGTCTGGCCTTGTGAATGTTGACCTGTTTAAAGGTCTTACTCACATCGGCTGCGGAGAGCGTGATCACAGTCATCCGCAGCTGATGCTCTCATGCATGTTTCAGTGATACTTGCCTCCTCAAAGCGAGCATAGAAGTTATTTAGCTCGTCTGGTAGGCTTGTGTCAATGGGCAGCTCTCAGCTGTGCTTCCCTTTGTAGTCTGTAATCGTTTGCAAGCCCTGCCATATCCGATGAGCGTCAGAGCTGGTGTAGTACGATTCGATCTTAGTCTTGTATTGAGGCTTTGCCGGTTTGATGGTTCGTCGGAGGGCATAGAGGGATTTCTTATAAGCTTCCGGGTTAGAGTTCCGCTCCTTGAAAGCGGAACTCTAACTTTTTAAAAGACCAAGTAACTGGTGCTTCCTGCTTAAATTTTTGCTATCAGGAGGATAGAATTATGGTCAAATTTGCCAAATGGAGGGCAAGGGAGAGCTTTGTACACATCTCTGTGTGTGGAGTAAAGGTGGTCTAGAGTCCCCCCCCCTGGTTGCACATTTACCATGTTGATAGAAATTAGGTAAAACTGATTTAAGTTTCCCTGCATTAAAGTCCCCGGCCAATAAGAGTGCCGCCTCTGGATGAGCATTTTCCTGTTTTCTTATGGTGGTTTTAGTGCCAGCATTGGTCTGTGGTGGTATGTAGACAGCTACGAAAAATAAAATACAGATAAACTCTGTAGGTAGATAGTTTGGTCTACAGCAGGTATACCCAAACTGGGGTTTGCCATCGGGGGTACGCCAATAGACGCCTCACAAATCCTCAACTGGCAGCTTCATTAAATAGTACCCGCAAAACACCAGTCTCAACGTCAACAATGAAGAGGCGACTGTGCAAATCTGCCTAGAAGGCTAGTACCCAATGAAAAAGCTATATCTCAGACTGACCAATAAAAAGAAAAGATTAAGATGGGCAAAAGAACACAGACACTGGACAGCATCCCGGAGTCGCCTCTTCACTGTTGACGTTGAGACTGGTGTTTTGCGGGTACTATTTAATGAGCTGCCAGTTGAGGACTTGGGAGGCGTCTATTTGGCGTACCCCCGACGGCAAACCCCAGTACATGTCTTCTTGCTCAGTTGTGCACCGGGGCCTCCCACTCCTCTTTCTATTCTGGTTGGATCCAGTTTCTTGGCAATTTCTCACATAGAATAGCCTTAATTGTTCAGAACAAGAATAGACTGATGAGTTTCAGAAGAAAGGTCTTTGTTTCTGGCCCTTTTGAGCCTGTAATCAAACCCACAAATGCTGATGCTCCAGATACTAAACTAGTCTAAAGAAGGCCAGTTTTATTGCTTCTTTAAATCAGCACAATAGATTTCAGCTGTGCTAACATAATTGAAAGAGGGTTTTCGAATGATTAATTAGCCTTTTCAAATTATAAACTTGGATTAGCTAACACAACGTGCCATTGGAACACAGGAGTGATGGTTGCTGATAATGGGCCTCTTTACACCAATGTAGATATTCCATTTTTCTTTTAAATCTGCCGTTTCCAGCCACAATACTCATTTACAACATTTCTGATAAATGTGATGTTATTTTAAATGGACAAAAAATGTTGCTTTTCTTTAAAAAAAACAAGGACATTTCTAAGTGAACGTTGGCTAAAAGTACAGATGGCAAAGGGAGATTTGCCACTCGCCACCTGATCCTCACACGGCACCCCGATCTCTTTCCGTGAAATCTCAGTTTCTTTCTCCAGCGAATGATGGGGATGAGGGCCTGTTCGGGTGTTGAGTACATCCTTACCGTCAAAAATAATTTGTCCAATACGAGGTGAGTAATCACTGTTCTGATGTCCAGAATCTCTTTTCGGTCATAAGAGATGGTAGCAGCAACATGTACAAAATAAGTTACAAACAATGCGAAAAAATTAAATAAAATAGCACAGTGGGTTAAGAGCCAATAAAACGGCAGACATTATTTCCGGCGCTATCTTTCATGAATCAGCAGATTCAATAAAATGCCCAGAAAATGAGTATTCTTCACAACACCCAGTCATCATCGCAGTGACTGATTTTCCTAGTCTGACTTCTGATGGTGGCACAACAGCTCTGCCATCAGTCACTGACATAATCACGTTCCAAGAATTCCATGTGGGCACAACTCCTCACCTAACCCCATACATCATTGGGCCCACTCCTCCCCCAGTCTCTTCAGTACTAACTCGGCAGCCAGTTCTATTGGGAACCACTGACGGCAACACGTCTGCGGTGCCAGTTTGCTTTACTGTATACATAACCAGCCCTCAGCTAGTTCCTACCAGAGGAGATAACATTTAAAGCTTATACAAAAGCAGGCAATAATGATTTATTCCCCCATGTTTCCAGTCTGTATCAGACTGTAAATTTGTATAATTTGTTGGACTTTCTATACATTTCACAGAATGTTAATTGCATTTGTTTTTATAAAGAACACGTTACCACCACTATTCACTATTTATTTTGGGATAACTGACACAAATCTGAAATTACATTCATCACAATCATGGGTATTTATTATAAGTTAAGTTAAAATGTCACTGAATCCCAACACCCACATCAATGAATGACACCAATGGCAATACAGATGCAATATTTTCAATCTCCACTTCTCGCCTTTTTTTGAACAACAGTAACAACAATATGAGTTAAGCATGGAGTGAGATATAGTTGCCAACAGCCATTGTCTAACTGCAGTATTTATTCAATAATTGACATACATGTGTTATTCATGATAATCCACAGGACTAAGTAAAATGTATATTCAGCTCATACATGGAATGAACACGATTTGATGTTACACAGTATATAAAATATTTTTGTTAAATACCTGAGTTTTACAAATAAACATTAAATCCCATTACTATTGTAAAATGTCAGTCAAACATTTAGTTAGGCTTTTAGACATGCAAAGCCGCTCAAACATTGGTAAACTCCTCACAAACCATATACAAAAAAAAAATATATATACACATTTTGTGAAAGCGTTATTATTGACAAATAGGAATCCATTCCAACTTGGGACAAAATGGGAAATTAAATTGTGTGGCTGACTATATTAGATATTATAGGCATCTGATTTCCACATTAAAGACATACTCCGGTACTTTGGCAACTAAGAAAGTATTTTTAAACATCCCGCTTTGGACTGGATGTGTCAATGTATAGTTCATACATGCATAATCTATGAGCAGAATTACTGTCTTACCTTAATTAGCGACGAAATCTCTAGTTTGAAAGCAACTGTTTTCTTGAAGCTGTTCCACTCCATTTTCCCTCCATTTCCCCCCAAGTGGGCCAACCGCCTAGCAATTTGAATTTGAGTCAATAAGTTTCAGCCCCTCACATTTGAGTGACAGCCAACAAGAGGTCTGCCCAGCATTATCCAATGAGGTTGCAGGGCGGGCCCAACGGCTCACCAAACACAGCAAAGAGCAATGATGTGGTGCACATATCTGCACGTCACACAGTGCACAATTTTCGGGGACCACTTTTGGCTAGCGAGCTCTACTTTCAGCTACTGCTACTTTCAACTACTGGTTAAAAAGTAAACAAAAAGTACCGGAGAATCTATAAGAAAATTAATTCCTCATTCACAATTCTCTTCTGCTGGCTTTTTATCTGAGAAACAAATAGTTCAATAGCAATGGCTTTTTAATGGGTATGTAATAACAGAAATTCAATCCAAAAACTACTGTACAACACACTAGACTGTGGATAAAAGTTTAGGACCCCAAGTACTTGGAACCAGGTTCTGGAACCCAGGCATGACTAACTGTACTCTTGGCAGAGCAACGTTGGGAAAGATGTGGATAGTATAGTTAAGTCTGTGTAGACTGGGGAAGTAGGGTGGAGTAGAGATAACTATGGGGTGGACTCCTAATGTTTTCTCCATAGAATTATAATTATAGATATTCTAATTCTATGGTTCTGGCACTGGGGACTGGGGCTTATGCTCTGGCTGTGGCTCCTGGGGCTATGGCTCCTGGAGCTGCTGTATCAGTCCCCCATCCTGTGCTGTGTTGTAGGACCCACAGCCACTGCACTTCATTCCCAGAACATGAAAAGGCACTGTACAGTGGGTTTGGCAGTCATTACAAATGATCTACAGTTAGGGAAAAGGAGAGAGGAAAGGCTGAGCAAACCATATCATGAGGCAGAAGTAGTGCTCACTACTGAAACTTCAAAAGGGAAGTTTAAATATCCCTCATATACAAGCTTGAAGTGACTCACATTAAATAATCCAATGTAAATCTACACCAGATCAGGGTAGTCACAGTATCCCAGAACACAAGGGACCACAAGAGGTCAGCATGTTTTTTGTTTGTTGTAAAGTTCCATTTCACATTCAAAGTGAATACATGTGTGTGTAACAGTTTAACTTTAGTCCGTCCCCTCGCCGGGCTCGAACCAGGGACCCTTTGCACACATAGACAACTGACACCCATGAAGCATCGTTACGCATCGCTCCACAAAAGCCGCGGCCCTTGCAGAGCAAGGGGAACCACTACTTCAAGGTCTCAGAGCAAGTGACGTCACCGATTGAAACGCTATTAGTGCGCACCACTGCTAACTAGCTAGCCATTTCACATCGGTTACATGTGTCATACCTTCACAGTGGCATCCTGGTATTCAGTGGGCATGGGTGACTGAGCCATATCTTTGTCCATCTGCTCCCAGGAGTCCTCCATATTCCAGGCCGAGTGCATACAGAGTGGGCAGCGATATGCACTGAAGAGAAAATATAGAGGCAATATTCCTGGTCACACTGATCCCTGCTTATATGAAAGTCATGCAGATTATATGATTTATAAGTTATTGAAAGTAATTAGGATTCATATATGATTAGTAGCACAATATTTGAAAAGGAATAGGGACATTACCCAGTTCGGACCATGTCATCAAAGCAAGTTCTGAAAAACAAAGAAAACCAGTGAACATTCTAAAAATCGTTCCATAGACCAGAAGACAAGAGTAAGTAAGACTCCACTAATGCACCTGCTGTATCAGCCATCAGATTAACAGTGGCATCAATGCAATCTTTTTTTTGGGGGGGGGGGTCATATAGGCTAATGACAATGGTTTTGAGAGTGTTATGAAGAAAATGTCATACTTGTGTAGAAGATGGCCACACGGAAGAACGTGAGCTCCTATTCTTGATGTGTGCATATCCTTAGTTAGAGAAGACAAAACATTATGTATGTATTGATTATAAACTGTATGAGGAAAAGTACTTAAGAAATTGTCAAATACAGGTTGTGAATTCCTATAAAACAATATTGTACACCAAGTATACCAAACATTAGGAAAACCATCCAAATATTTAGCAGATTTGACAAGTGACATCAATAAGGGATCATAGCTTTCACCTGGTCAGTCTATCATGGAAGAGCAGGTGTTCTTAATGTTTTGTACACTAAGTGTATACTAAACTACATAATAAAAGTGAAATGCACAGCAATCGTTTAACTGATCTTACTATTCATTAACTTACCTCCATACACACTGGGCAGTTCTGTCTTGAAACATTTTCAACACACTGAAACAAAAAAAAACAGTCTTGTACAGATAAATTAAGTGAAAGACAAGAGCAATGGCATTAGAAGTATTGTATTGGGGCAATTCCATGGTAACGTAATTACGCCGAGACTCAGAATTTTCACATAAATATATATGCCAAACAAAAACCATTGATTTTAGAGTTGTACTCAGCGTAACTCCATGACCATGGAATACCATTTACAGACCAGACAGATATAATAACGGTCATAGCGGAGGTTGACAATCACCTTGTGATTTCCTTGTAGATCACTGGCTAAACAGAGATTGCACTTCTGACAGTGGAAGTATTTCTCCCTTGGTCCAATCCTGCAGGAGTACATAACATGACCGTACATATTTGATATGCTATTCAAGTGTTTTAAGACACCAATATTTGCAAATAAAATGGAAATCTAAAATATGCCTGAGGTCAGAAGCTGGTCAGATATATCAGATGATGAACTTGGGTGAACTATATATGGAAATGTATATGTCAAACAACAAGACATTTACTCACCTGCATATTCCACAGGGCTGACAGTGATACTGCTTCTTGTCTTTATCAAACAGGTGACAGATATCACAGTAATAGTCCCCAAATGTAACATTACACTCCTGGCAGGTTTTTTGTGCCTGAAAGAAGAACCAGATGTAAGAAATTAAATGGGACAAACAATGGGACCATATTGATATGTTGAATGAACAGTATAGATGGGACTCAGAGACTGACAACAGTTCCCCTCTAACATAATTACCTGCTGTACTGTGTTGCAGACTGAGCACTGCACCTCTTTGACCAGGAAGCGGTCCATTTGATGGTCCTCTTCAGCATCATGACACAGGCGACAAACATACGCTTTACCACAACATGGAGCCTGGGGGACATAAACAAGTTTGGGCTGGGTTTGAGAAACAAACCAACACATTCCATGGGGGACTGTGCCTTTTCCTTCCACACACCACACCTTTGGAACTCCTTCCTGACAACCTCAGAGCTGTTCAGACTGTAGGCTCTTTTAAAGCAGGCCTTAAGAACCTTCCTCCAATACGTTTATTGTTGCTTTTATGATATGATATATATATATATACATACTTATTTTATTATTAAAAATTGAATTTATTATTACATTAATTTGACTGACAGTTGTTGGTGATCATGGTACTTGATAGTCCCAAGAACCATGAGGGTTGCCTCCTCTTCATGATGATAGATGTTAACCCTACAATTACAATGAATTATACTTCTATGATGCAACTTAGCTAAACATTCTGCTCATGTGCATACATTCATTTACAGTAACGTTAGCTGACAAACGTTGATTTAAGACCATGACAAGCCGATCGCTAGCTAACGTTATTCAGATGGCTAGCTTTATACGAATGATACCAAGCAAACTAATGTTACATTAATGTAAAATACAAAAACAATATTAACACCTTTACAATTCCTGATTCATGACCTAACATATTTCAATGTCCTCTTCAGACAGCTAACGTTAGCAATTTAGCCAGCAACCGAACGCACTAGCGTGCTAGTAGCTAGCTATATAGGTCTGGTATGACTGTGCAAACCACGTTAGCTATTATAAAGCAGGGAACATGAACAAGACAATCAATAACAGTCTTAATATCTCGTCGAAATAAAAACAATTTCTCACTTTCAAAAAACAGCTGCGTATGTAGTGATCACATCCAACAGGAGCAGCCATTTTTCCATTTATGACTGTTTCTTCTTTATTTTCTCGTATGAGCAGCTCTTGAGCGCATTACTGCCACCTAACGCGCTGGAGGGGCGCTTATGGCGCAACTCTCTGCAACGCTGGCTGCAAACCGGATCAAATTAACGTCTAATTTGACTTTTCGTAGCAAGTTAGTAGAATTTATGCAGGTTAAGGTTAGGAAACGAGTTAGGGATAGCTAAAATAAAATACAAAAATCAACTTTTGATGTTCATTTTACAAAGTCCCTTCTAGCTATGACCCTGCAACCTCTCTGGTTTGCAACCCTCATGAAAATAACTTGGTTCAGGCAACCCATTTGTTCAGAACAGGCATCACAATTAGTCAGGTTTTCCTCCAACAAAATAACAATTTAACCTTCTAACGTCTGATAGGCAAGCTGTTTTGTGGTATCAGAAAATCAATTTGCTTCAGAAAGTAGTGGTCCTGCCACAAGGGGGTACTGTTTACTTATTATCATAGGCCTACAAGGGACATCAACCGTATAGTCCATGCTAACGCTAAGATTAGGCCCAGGTTTTCCCTCTGGACAATGGAGATCCAAAATAATAGAGTTGTCTTGTAGCTAAATTCTGTATTAGCTCTTTACAGTCCCTAAACTCGAATGACATGACATTTTTATCTGCTACATTCAGTGTGCTACAGATTCAAAGGGTGTGTGATGTTTATTACTAATAACCAGTGGTGGGCCGTCAGGGCCAGCAAGGCCTTCCTTCTCTGCTGGCCTAAACATCATCAGAATATAATTTTTTTTAAATATATTTTCCCACAAATATGTATTAAATTATTCCCCAGAGTAAGAGTTACACTCTTCATTTCATAGCGTTCTTCTTGGTTGCACTGCTTCCAGCCCCAAGTTGAGATTTGGAGGGCTGGTCTTTATGTTAGATATTTTATCCAATCATATTCAGCCATCATGTGTTGCCAGGGGTCTAAAATCTGCCCTCAGGCCTTCAGAATCAACAGTGCGGGCGCTTGTAGCTTAAAGTGAATGGAAATTCAAATTTAGTGTCAACCAATCAGCTTTAGAGTTGGCTATTGTACACGTGCTGGCTGGCTCCAGTTTTACACAGGAGCCAGCTAGCAGGCGTAGTGCCTGCACGTCTTTTGATTGGATTACCAATATTGAGAGGCAGGTCCTATATGGGCAGGTCTCAGAACTAGGAAACTGAAATTGATAAACAAATTATTTTGCGTAGTACTAAGCTGTTTTTTCAACCCACAATGGAGGAAGGAGAAGATATCGATTTGGTCGAGGATATAATTATAACGCCATTCTCAAGACAAACTTTTCAAGAAAAGTTAGACATTGTCAGGAGAGGTAGACGCCGACGCTACAAAGCCGACACTACAAAGACAGGCTCCGAGAAGCACTGCAAACTGTACTGCTGGGAATGCCTATTATTTGCAAGTGATCGATTTGGTGTTTGGAGCCACACTGGCTTTGAAAACCTGAGTTGTCTAACCAAGGCAGCAACGAGACACCAAAGTACGGCTGGGCACTTACAAACAATGGTGCTTTTGAAAACTTTTGGGGACACCCGAGTGGATCTACAGCTCAACGAACAGGCGCGCAGGGCAACGAAGCTGCACAATGAAAAGGTATTGTACTCTTCACCTGCAATTCTCTGAATAAAAATGTCAATTTCAAGGTGACGCAACGCCTGGTTATACTGCGTTTCTGTCTAAATGTATAGTGTCTAGAGCCATGGCATCATAATGATGGTAATAAGAGGTGGATTAATTCGGGTGGGACTGTGTAGGACTTCGCTGAAGGCCCAGGCCCCAGAACCGCGGCACGCTACTGCTAATAAGTATACTCAAAATCATCATGCTTTTATAAACAATACAAAACATACGCATACAAACGACAACATACAGATGCACACAAATATCCACAACATCACCTCTGCCCAGACCCACCTACTCACACCCCCATCTCAAGCACCCACATTACGCTTCACAACATGGCCTTTTTGTTTCTCTCCGTCGCCCACAAACTTTCAACATTCAGATAATAAAGCATTTGACCTGTCCATTGTGTTAAGGATGGAGGATTGGTTGATTTCCATGTTGTAAGTACAGTGGGGCAAAAAAGTATTTAGTCAGCCACCAATTGTGCAAGTTCTCCTACTTAAAAAGATGAGAGAGGCCTGTAATTTTCAAAGGTACACTTCAACTATGACAGACAAAATGAGGAAAAAAATCCAGAAAATCACATTGTAGGATTTTTAATGAATTTATTTGCAAATTATGGTGGAAAATAAGTATTTGGTCACCTACAAACAAGCAAGATTTCTGGCTCTCACAGACCTGTAACTTCTTCTTTAAGAGGCTCCTCTATCCTCCACTCGTTACCTGTATTAATGGCACCTGTTTGAACTTGTTATCAGTATAAAAGACACCTGTCCACAACCTCAAACAGTCACACTCCAAACTCCACTATGGCCAAGACCAGAGAGCTGTCAAAGGACACCAGAAACAAAATTGTAGACCTGCACCAGGCTGGGAAGACTGAATCTGCAATAGGTAAGCAGCTTGGTTTGAAGAAATCAACTGTGGGAGCAATTATTAGGAAATGGAAGACATACAAGACCACTGATAATCTCCCTCGATCTGGGGCTCCACGCAAGATCTCACCCCGTGGGGTCAAAATTATCACAAGATCGGTGAGCAAGAATCCCAGAACCACACGGGGGGACCTAGTGAATGACCTGCAGAGAGCTGGGACCAAAGTAACAAAGCCTACCATCAGTAACACACTACGCCGCCAGGGACTCAAATCCTGCAGTGCCAGACGTGTCCCCCTGCTTAAGCCAGTACATGTCCAGGCCCGTCTGAAGTTTGCTAGAGAGCATTTGGATGATCCAGAAGAAAATTGGGAGAATGTCATAGGGTCAGATGAAACCAAAATATAACTTTTTGGTAAAAACTCAACTCGTCGTGTTTGGAGGACAAACAATGCTGAGTTGCATCCAAAGAACACCATACCTACTGTGAAGCATGGGGTGGAAACATCATGCTTTGGGGCTGTTTTTCTGCAAAGGGACCAGGACGACTGATTCGTGTAAAGGAAAGAATGAATGGGGCCATGTATCGTGAGATTTTGAGTGAAAACCTCCTTCCATCAGCAAGGGCATTGAAGATGAAACGTGGCAGGGTCTTTCAGCATGACAATGATCCCAAACACACCGCCCGGGCAACGAAGGAGTGGCTTCGTAAGAAGCATTTCAAGGTCCTGGAGTGGCCTAGCCAGTCTCCAGATCTCAACCCCATAGAAGATCTTTGGAGGGAGTTGAAAGTCCGTGTTGCCCAGCAACAGCCCCAAAACAGCACTGCTCTAGAGGAGATCTGCATGGAGGAATGGACCAAAATACCAGCAACAGTGTGTGAAAACCTTGTGAAGACCTACAGAAAACATTTGACCTCTGTCATTGCCAACAAAGGATATATAACAAAGTATTGAGATAAACGTTTGTTATTGACCAAATACTTATTTTCCACCATAATTTGCAAATAAATTCATTAAAGATCTTACAATGTGATTTTCTGGATTTTTTTCTAATTTTGTCTGTCATAGTTGAAGTGTACCTATGATGAAAATTACAGGCCTCTCTCATCTTTTTAAGTGGGAGAACTTGCACAATTGGTGGCTGACTAAATACCTTTTTCCCCCACTGTATATGTTTTTTCAACAGGGTTGACGAGAAAAGTATCGTCCAACACATCGGGTGTCTCACTGCATCCTCATATGCCATGTCTTGAAATATATACATGGACATTTACATTGCAATTCGGTGCTCTTTTATTTTGGGAAAAGAGACTGGAAGAGTATACATATCATATGCACATCAAATCATATAAATAATTTACGTTGCAATGTGCAGTAGTCTTCCTGGTGAAGGCCTATGAGATACAATTCTCTCCATGTTCCCTTTCTTAGTCAGCTAGGCTACTTACAAAGTGTGATGATAACCTATTGTGGTAAAAATCTGTCTTTATCGGTGAGATTTCTAGAACTGGCTGAATGTCGGTGTTGTCTTTTCAACACCACGTAATATAATATAGAATATAAATGTAATTCTAAGTCATATACTGGGCCATTGACATCCCAGTGCTGTATATCCATGGCCACTTTCACAGAAAACATTCCTCTATGGAACCATCAATCATAATATAATTTCTGCATTGTCTTTTCTTACCCAGCAACCAAGAAATACCATAGATATTTCCAAGTCTTGCCCCAAACATGCCCTCTGCATCAAGTCAACTGTACTCTTAAGAATTAACCAGAGGTTAGTACAGAATGTCTCATCTGTCATTCTGTATTACAGTTGTTTACTAATTGTTTGTGGCACATTGCTACTTGAATGTGTTGTCACAGTTCAGAGTGTGTCCGCTGCAGGCTAGAAACACGACCCAGATTAAGATGAGAATGAATTTCTCTATTCGGTGGGGGATAGCAGAGATAGCTGCTGAAATAGGCCATGTAAAATATGTAAGCTTTGTATGGATGTGCAACACTAATTCATCATCTCTGATCTTTACATCAGGACAAAATGTCTCTTTTACATAATATTTTAAATGAAATAAACCTACAGACACACACACACACACACACACACACACACACACACACACACACACACACACACACACACACACACACACACACACACACACACACACACACACACACACACACACACAGAGGGAGAGTAGCATGCTGACTTAGTGTTTTGATGTCAATATGTTCTCTCTGAGTAGGATACAGTGTCACAGCCACCACCAAAAGCCACAGAGCCATTTATGTCCCTCCAACCCAGACACTCACTGCCTGCAATGGGAGCCTTAATAATGGCCTATCCCTGGGATGTTGAGCATATCATCTCATCTGTACTACAATAGAAGGACAAAACAATATCTGCATGTTAATCAAAAACAAATGGATTGGTCTGTGAATGTATTATTACTCTGGATTTTTGTATATTTAAGATTTAAAGACCTTAGTTTGAGGGGGGAATATAGAGAATTTAAGGGATCAAATCAAGTAATCTCCCCTCAGACTACCCTCAGACTACCAAATGTGGGCTCTGCCTCTTTCTGCCACTGCTGCTAGGACTGCTACATTCCCTTCATGATTGTGCTGTGTATCATGATGAAGGGAAGTGTAGTTTAAGTAGGGTCAAGGTATTGGGGTTTCTATACAGCAGAGGCAGACAGGGTAGAGGCTTTCTGTTCTAGGAACCAGGCAACCATAACAGCCTCAGAGGGCATGGATGGTCCCCCTTCCCTGTTACATGATGTGCTCCAACAGCCTCTCCCCCGAAGCCTGTCTCTGGAGACCTCACCCTGGGCTGTCTGGGGTGCTGCTCTAACTAGGCCATGATAAGGCTAAACGTGTGAAGTGGCAGGTCACTATGAATCTGTGTAACTCAGCTCGAGAACACACATGAGAACACACGAGAAAACACACACACACACATACACACATGTGCCTGCCCTGGAACATCATATGTCATTCACTGTTTATTTTAAGGCCCACAATGTTCTATGGAAAATACACACAATTGTACAGTTGTGCAGTAGTCTATTACCCAATCATAATGCTGTAACTAGTGTCTCCTCATTTAAAGACACTATTCATTAAGTGGTTAGGATTATTCCGAGTTGACAGTGTTATTATTTTGAGAATGTGATGTCATTGTTTTGCTGTCTTTCATACAAAGGATCAAACAGATATGTTTCTTTGAAAAGTTCAGAGAAGTCAAAGAGAAACTGAAGACAGAAGGAATAGAACACAAGTGGAGCCTTGTTTCAGGTGAGGGGGAGAAAACAAGATGATAATTACATAGCGACAAGGTACTGTGAAATTTGGTTGTGCCATATCACGATGCATGGTGGAACTGGCACCATCACCAATCAGGGAGGCAGAGCCTGGGGAAAACATATGCTCACATCACGCCCCCTGCTTCCATCACCACTGGTTAAAGATGAACTCAGTAATGCTGAATGTCTGCCATGTACGTTTGCGATATTACAACAACAAATCATTACTTTAAACAATGAACAATCTTTTATCCCCTTGTAAATCATTGCACATCATTGCATTGTGTGATAGAACAGTATCTATTGCAAATTTGTTTATCACGATGCTGGATGTTCATCTCCTCTGTTTCATTAACAAAACAAAAACAATAACAAATGTGCTGGTGGTGAACAGTGGCACTGTTTACCATAATGCCAATTCCAGCTTTAAGTATAATATGTTCTTATATATATATATATATATATATATATATATATATATATATATATATATATATATATATATATATACAGTGCCTTGCGAAAGTATTCGGCCCCCTTGAACTTTGCGACCTTTTGCCACATTTCAAGCTTCAAATATAAAGATATAAAACTGTATTTCTTTGTGAAGAATCAACAACAAGTGGGACACAATCATGAAGTGGAACGACATTTATTGGATATTTCAAACTTTAATAACAAATCAAAAACTGAAAAATTGGGCATGCAAAATTATTCAGCCCCCTTAAGTTAATACTTTGTAGCGCCACCTTTTGCTGCGATTACAGCTGTAAGTCGCTTGGGGTATGTCTCTATCAGTTTTGCACATCGAGAGACTGACATTTTTTCCCATTCCTCCTTGCAAAACAATGTTTTCTACAATGTAGAAAATAGTAAAAATAAAGAAAACCCTTGAATGAGTAGGTGTGTCCAAAGTTTTGACTAGTACGGTATATATGCATGTCTTTTATGTGACGACCCGCCCACTCTGTCTGCATTATTCTTTCTCTTTGCTCTTGTTTTCCTTAATAGGTTGTCAGTGGGCGGAGCCGGGAGGGTCGTCAGCGAATAAATGGATAAATGCACCTCTTCCCCATTCATTGAGGAGACCCTCTCCATGCAGACACAAATTTTGGGTGTGGCAATGTTGTGGCAATGTTGTGGCAATGTTGCGGTTGTTTGCATTGGCACCTTTCAACACCCCTCATTATCACATTTATGCATGTAACCACTCACTTACACTACTGATTACAGACTACACACACCATTGTTAATTATATTTAGTTTACTTTAGTTTAATAAATATGTTGCTATTCCTTATCTCCATGTTGTCTACTTGTTTGTTACACATCTTTGAGCCGGTTTGTGACAATTATTATTATAATTTTTCTTTTTTTTCTTAGATTTATGAGGGGGTGCTGCAGCACCCTTAGCACCCCTACTTTCCGCGGCTATGCCCTACACTCTTAGCACCCCTACTTTCCGCGGCTATGCCCTACACTCTTAGCACCCCTACTTTCCGCGGCTATGGCCTACACTCTTAGCACCCCTACTTTCCGCGGCTATGCCCTACACTCTTAGCACCCCTACTTTCCGCAGCTATGCCCTACACTCTTAGCACCCCTACTTTCCGCGGCTATGCCCTACACTCTTAGCACCCCTACTTTCCGCGGCTATGCCCTACACTCTTAGCACCCCTACTTTCCGCGGCTATGCCCTACACTCTTAGCACCCCTACTTTCCGCGGCTATGCCCTACACTCTTAGCACCCCTACTTTCCGCGGCTATGCCCTACACTCTTAGCACCCCTACTTTCCGCGGCTATGCCCTACACTCTTAGCACCCCTACTTTCCGCGGCTATGCCCTACACTCTTAGCACCCCTACTTTCTGCGGCTATGCCCTACACTCTTAGCACCCCTACTTTCTGCGGCTATGCCCTACACTCTTAGACATTTTTTTCTCTAAACGGGTTATTCAACTGTCCCCATAGTACAGTGGTTCCCAAACTTTTTATAGTCCCGTACCACTTCAAACATTCAACCTCCAGCTGCATACCACCTCTAGCACCAGGGTCAGCGCACACTGTGACATAGAGCTCTTATAGAACCAGGGCACAAATAATAATATAATAGTAATCAATAATTGTGCTCTTTATTTAACCATCTTACATATAAAACCTTATTTGTTCATTGAAAATTGTGAATAACTCACCACAGGTTAATCAGAAGGGTGTGCTTGAAAGGATGCACATAACTCTTCAATGTTGGATTATATTGGAGAGAGTCTCAGTCTTAAATAATTTTCCACACACAGCCTGTGCCTGTATTTAGTTTTTATGCCAGTGAGGGCCGAGAATTCACTCTCACATACTTTAGGTACTGTATGTGGTTGCAAAGGGCATCAGTGTCTTCACAGCTCAATTTTCCAAGGCAGGATACTCTGAGCATAGCCAAATCCAGAAATCTGTCAGTGGCTTCTGATTAAATTAAATTTTCACAGAACCACTTGTTGCAATTTCGATGAGGCTCTCTTGTTCAGATATCGGTAAGTGGACTGGAGGGAGGGCATGAAAGGGATAACGAATCCAGTTGTTTGTCATCCGTTTCGGGAAAGTACCTGCGTAATTGTGCACCCAACTCACTCAGGTGCTTCGCTAAATCATATTTGACATTGTCCATAAGCTTGAGTTCATTTGCACACAAAAAATTATATATTGATGGAAAGACCTGTGTGTTGTCCTTGTTAATGCAGACAGAGAAGAGCTCCAACTTCTTAATCATAGCCTCAATTTTGTGTCGCGCATTGAATATAGTTGCAAAGAGTACCTGTAATCCTAGATTCAGATCATTCAGGCGAGAAACAACATCACCCAGATAGGCCAGTCGTGTGAGAAACTCGTCATCATGTAAGCGGTCAGACAAATGAAAACTATGGTCAGTAAAGAAAACTTTAAGCTCGTCTCTCAATTGAAAAAAACGTGTCAATACTTTTCCCCTTGATAACCAGCGCACTTCTGTATGTTGTAAAAGTATTACATGGTCGCTGCTCATAGCGCAGAAAACACATGAGAGTTCAGAGCCTTGCTTTAAGAAAGTTAACCATTTTCACTGTAGTGTCCAAAATGTCTTTCAAGCTGTCAGGAATTCCTTTGGCAGCAAGAGCCTCTTGGTGGATGCTGCAGTGTACCCAAGTGGCATTGGGAGCATCTGCTTGCACGCGTGTTACCACTCCACTATGTCTTCCTGTCATGGCTTTTGCGCCATCAGTACAGATACCAACATGAGCAGCAGCTACGTTTGGCTACATACGGACCATTAGTGGGATTCCCGAGAGAGAGTAATGGTTAATGTGATTGTGAGGTTATTTCGCTGAACACTAGATGGTTTCATTTTATTTTTGGCAGTAAAACGAGGCTACTCAGGCGAGAAAAAAAACTCACCAAAATGTATAGCCCCGTTGGAAAATATAAATGGAGTGTTTTTAAATGTGAATCACATTTCTATTGGCGTACCTCCGATGGCATTGCGCGTACCCCAGTTTGGGAATACCTGCCATAGGAGAACCGTTTTCGGTGCCAGGTAGAAACATTTTTGGTTCGATGTAGAACTCTCTGTGGAAAGGGATCTACATGGAACCAAAAAGGGTTATTCAAATGGTTCTCCTATGGAGACAGCCAAAGAACCCATTTAGGTTTTAGATACCACCTTTTTTTCTAAGAGTGGGCAGCAGTGGCCCTGGGTCTGACTCACACGCCAACAGACACAACCCAGCATTTTCAGCACTGGCTGTACCCAGTATATTATGGAGTGTGGGAAATGGCTGATATACACAGGCCCTGACTACCGTTTAAGAATAAACACAAGTCAATATTTGTGTGTGAGATGTACCAGAGCTAGCATAATGTGTATGTGATTTCAGATAGCATTTTGTTTGTGGTTGTGTTTGTGCACTATGAAACCCTAGGGATTGCAACCAACCGAACATTATGTCTCAAAACGGACAATGTTTAAAGTGTTTAAAGTGTGATATCTTATAATCTATTCTCATCTCTGGATGTTTGTTTGCTTGTGTTTGAGACCACTACATTCCCAGCTTGGCATATCCCCTGTTCTAATCATTGTTTTTTTGTTGTTGAGCATTTTACCATGATGAATATGATGAGATTGCATACATACAGGAGAGGTTATGACAAGGACAATCAGTGATACAGTCATGCACCATGTTTACCAGTAATACTGCACAGCCAGCTGTTTTTCAGTGTGGTCCAACCCATCATTTCACATCTTGTTTTGATTTCACATTTTAATTAATTAATTGTTGCCACTTAGTAAAGTCTAAAGCAATGTTTCTTAAACTATGGGTCAGGACCCAAAGTGGGCCTGTGAGAGGTTGGTTGGGAGTTATTATAAGACATTGAAAATCACACGCTTATTTCTTCTTCTTTTGGGTCGTTTGAGTACAATTTGGTTCACAGGAGGACAGTGCATTTCTCATTCGAGTCTTGAGCTGAAAAAGTTAAAGAAAGCAATCAACTTGTCACTCCTTCCTCCTGTTACTCTGTGGCTGCTGCTGGGTTGGACTCCCATCACATGTGGGGTCACTGTTCCTCTTGACTGAACATTACTGCCCCAGTCCCTCTCGGGGGAAGGAGAGGGTGTGTGTGTGTTTGTGTGTGTGTGTGCGCGTACACGCGCAAGGACACCGAGACACTAAGTGACGATGACAGGCAATGACTTAGCATTACCCAAATGAAGCAACTCTGTGCTGTCTCCCCAGAACAAGCTGATGATTCCATTCCTGCCTTCATCTTATTGTATAATAATGAGAATGAAGAATCAGCATGAGCTTGTCATTTAGTTCATGTCTGTGCTGTGTGGACGGTCTGAATTCATGACAGCAACTGAAGATACAGCAATTGAATGGGAGAGTCAGTTGTCTTGCCGATGATATGGCCGTGTGTGTGTTTATCAGAGGGATGCAGCAGAGTTCAACTCAGCGTTACTAAAGTAATCAGACAACCTAAGATAATATGTACACTGTTCATTCTTCCTGTATGTCTTCTGATCCATAAACCATTGTGGTCAAACGTGCAAAGCTTAATAAGGTCAAATATAAGGATGATTGATCATCTGATTTACTAAACCTATAGAATCAAAAAAGTGAACCTCTGTAACTAGCACTGTAGCTATAAACAAGTAACATGTAACTACAGTACATACAAGCAATATTTGAGTGCCCCAACAGGCTTTACTTTTCTCCACCCTGCAGCCATCTCTGTAATGTTATATAGTATTACTGGTAGTACTACAGCTGTAGCTAGTGAATGAGTATGTGGTACAGCAAAGTAGATTAATAAAAAAAATGACTGAGAATGTGTGTCATACAGTGCAATATCCTCTAACCCTAACCCTAACTCTAACCCTAACCCTAACCCTAACCCTCACCCTAACCCTAACTCTAACCCTAACCCTAACCCTAACCCTAACTCTCCTCTCCTCTCCTCTCCTCCCCTCTCCCACTCTTCTCTTCTCCTCTCACCTCCCTCTCTCCTCCCTTCTCCGTCATCTCTCTTCTACTATCCTCCCCCTCTTCTCTCCTCTCCTCCCCTCCCCTCTCTCCTTCTCCTCTCCTCTCCTCTTCTACCCCTCTCTCTCCCTCCTCATCCCCCTTTCCTTCCCTCTCCTCCCTTTCTCCTCCTCTCCTCCCTCCTCTCCTCTCCTCTCCTCTCCTCCCTCTCCTCTCCCTCTCCTCTCCTCTCCTCTCCTCTCCTCTCCTCTCCTCTCCTCTCCTCTCCTCTCCTCTCCTCTCTTCTCTTCTCTTCTCCTCTCCTCTCCTCTCTCCACTCCTGCTACCCTCTCATTTTCATAAATACTTTTAATTCTCTTCTCATTTTACACTTCTATCCCACCCTCTTCCCTACCCTGTCCGACACTACTCTCTTTCACTGTGACATCCTCCTCTTCTCTCATTCTCTGTTCCTTTCCTGTCTTCACTCATTCTCTGTTCCTTCCATGCTGGGAATTTCAAAGGGGAGGAGGGGTTAGGGACTGAAGCGTAGTGAATCGGAGGAGCCGTGGGATTGGCTGAGAGGCGGTTACTTTCTCAGCTCATTGGCTGAGAGTCTGAGAACTCTCTGAGTTGAGTTCCATCGTTGTTCCAGGCAGCATAAGCAGTGTGGGACTGCTCTGGTTAACGACCAACTGCTCAGGAGAACAGAAGCACAGAGTGGACACTTTTCTGTTTGTTTTGGGGTTTTTAGATTGCCAATTTCACAGTGAGGAAAATACATCGTGATGCAGCCAGCTGCAGAGTGACTTGCTCTATCACTCCCTCTCACTTCCTCTCCAAAGGAAAAAAAGTACGTTGCTGTTTTGCCTTTTCTCTTTCCTCTTCCTCGTTCCCAAAGTGATGTATAGATGCAGGCTGCCCATGTTGTGAGAGGGACAACTAGTGATTTGGAAACTACGCAATCATGTGCAATTCCTATCAATATTGATGTGCCATCTGTGATTGTGTTCTTGTGTGTGAGGTTGTGTGTATGTTTGTGTGTGTGTGTGCACGTGCGTTCGTCCGTGTGGAAAGGACATATAGAATGCAGGTACTCTAGGGAAGGAAGAGGTGCAGTGCGACTTCACATTGACCAAGCTCATCAGCAAACTAATCACTGCATCGAATTGCATTGACAGAGTAGCTGAAGGTCTCCCTCCCAAAATCTCCTGATGTGACTTTCAGGCTGCAGGATGGCAAACACTATTAAAAAGTGTGTTGCAGTTTTACTTTTATCCAGATAAACAGAAATGGACAGAGTTCTGTTTTGATTTAAAACACTTTGATATTTTCCAGAGATGGAATTTCTTTAACGCAAACATCACCACCATGTTGTTAGTAATACATTAATACAGCTTACGGTCTAATAATGACTTTGGTGTTTATTCCTGTGTTAACTTCAGGTCACTTATACAGCAGGGTTTTCGGAAAGAGCTAGTGTTTTTATCATTTTTCCTCAGTGTGTGTGTGTGTATATATAAATGTGTGTGTGTGTGTGTGTGTGTGTGTGTGTGTGTGTGTGTGTGTGTGTGTGTGTGTGTGTGTGTGTGAGAGAGAGAGAGAGAGAGAGTTCCCCTTATTAAACTGAGCCATGTGTATGGAGTGATTTCAGTGCCGACATAAATTGTATTTGAATGACGTCATTTTGAACTTGTATTAGGAATTTGAATGTAATATTTTAGATTTTTTTATGTACAAATTTAATAATTGAATTCATAAATTGAACTTGTATTTCATGATTTGAAATTGAATTGATTGAATATTGCATTCAGCTTAAAAGTTATATTTCTATTTAATTGAATATTCCAATTGAATATTTATATATTCAGTTTCAATATTGGAGATATTGCATTCATTTTCTGTTTGTCAAGTTTACAAACTGTAATTTCAAGTTAATCAAAGTTTCATATTCAAACTCTCAGATGCTTTCAGATTCTGTTTCCCTCTATGATGATCAGAGGCTGCGTTAAGGCATTGGCATGCTTCAGTCCGGCTGGCACCGAGCCGAACTTGGCTAGCCAAAAACCAAACGAGTGTGCTTGCATGGAGTCTTAGCTTTCAGGAATTTGCGTAATTTTACATCTAACTAAGACGTTTGGTGCAATATTTTTTAATAAACGAAATTGCATGGAAACGAGTCGTCTTTCATTGAATGACAAAAAATACTTTATTGACAAATTCCTACTGTTGACCAATCACCGACGAAGGGGTGTAGACTTCGGTTCCGAACTTTGGCTTGTCTCCAGAAAAAAATGTATGTGCCTGAACACCCAGAAAAACCCTCACCGACGTCCAAAACGAACAAAAACATCACAAAATGTCATCATAATATATGCACAAACTCTACCAAACTGTTTCGGCTGGGAAGCTTGCCAATTTGGCCCACATAAAAAATATAGTTGAATAGCCCTGTCATAGCCCTTCTAAGGATAGCCGTTCCACTTCCTGTTTAATCTTGCTCTTGTGACTGACTGGGTTCGAACCAGGTCTCCCACATGTCACAAGACTGTGGTAGTAGAGCTGGGACGATAGACCGAAAATGATCGATACCGACCATACTTATAGCAGGCATTCTGCTAATATCGTTCATATACAATAAGTAGCCTATAGAAGAGAAAAGTTTGAAATTTAATAATTTTGCTAATATGGCTGACTGTTAATGGGACCATCAAACCAGTAATGGTAATTTAAAGGATTATACCAAAAACTGTGGTGCACATTAATGTTATAAACTTATCGTTCTATTTATCGTTATTGCATCAATTCAGGCAATTTATTGCAATATGGATTTTTTGTCCATATCACCCTGCTCTTTGTGTTAGCCCACTTAGCTAAAACCAACCTATATAGATGAGTTCAGGAAGTTCATGTAAGGGATGACACGTTGCTTGCTTAACGAGTACAGGTTCCCCCTGATTAACCCAGTCATGTTAACCTTATAATGACTAACCTTGCCAGAGACTTGAAACTAACACGTCTAACACAATCTAAAACATGTCAAACTAACACGTCTTCAGGTCTCAGGCAAAGTTCTCATCACATAAGCATGGATCACCAAACCACACTCTTTTGATAAATAACCTTCCTGGATCTTGAAGACTAGTATTAGTGTAGCAGATGGGGATCTGTGAAACTCACTCCTCAGCCTGAAGGTCGCCCCTTTCGCAAACTAAAGAAGGCCTTTTTTTAAAGGAAGATGGGTCGGAATGCTTCAGGAGGGCGATCACGTGAGTTTTGGAGGCAGAAGTGCATATAAGTCTGCATATTATTCATGTATTATCCACAACATGGTGGTGATGTCTGTGTTAAATAAATTCCAGCTCGGGAAAAGAGGAAAGTGTTTTGATTCAAAACAGAACTGTCCGTTTCTGTTCATCTGGATAAAAGTAAAACTGCAACACACTTTTTAATAGTGTTTGCCATCCTGCAGCCTGAAAGTCACATCAGGAGATTTTGGGAGGGAGACCTTCAGCTACTCTGTCAATGCAATTCGATGCAGTGATTAGTTTGCTGATGAGCTTGGTCAATGTGAAGTCGCACTGCACTTCTTCCTTCCCTAGAGTACCTGCATTCTATATGTCCTTTCCACATGGACATACGCACGTGTACATAGACGTGTTCATTTCAAGTCTCTGGCAAGGTTAGTCATTATATGTGTCTGACTGGGTTAAGGCTATGTTAGCCTGTTGAGCTAAAGCCTAGTCATTGGTCCTGTGACTTGGAATGATCTCTTCAAGGAGGCCAAAAGGGTGACCATGCTCATGTGATGAGTAACTTCTCTGAGACCTGAAATGTTGCATTGTCTGGTGCACAGAAGACCTATGTTAGAACCCCCATCACTCAAACTAGCACGTCTTCAGGTCTCAGGCAAGGTTGCTCATCACATGAAAGGATCACCAAACCACTTCTGTTGCACTCTCATTAAATTGGGTGCTATATTCTTTGAACTGTATTCTTATGTGGGCCAAATTGTGGTTTTGTGACACTCCCTTCTAACACGGCCTGAGTTTTAGCGTAGGACTTGCCTCGTTAGCTATTAAGTACTATCAACAAGGCAGATCCTACAGGCCCTAGTTTTGTCACACTTGGACTACTGTTCAGTCGTGCTGTCAGGTGTCACAAAGAGGGACCTCGGAAAATTACAATTGGCTCAGAAAAGGGCAGCACGGCTGGCTCTTAAATGTACATGGAGAGCTAACATTAATAATATGCATGTAAATCACTCATGGCTCAAAGTGAAGGATAGATTGAATTCATCACTACTTGTTTTCGTAAGAAGTGTTGACATGCTGAATGCACCGAGGTGTCTGTCTAAACTACTAGAACACTGCTTTATTATGGACAGACTTCTTCCCATCGTAGCTACTGTTGTATCAACATATTTTGACCATGACAGTTTAGTCACCTCAACTTGCTCAATTTCCACATTATTTGTTTGAAGATTTAGTTGAGGTTTAGGGTTTAATGAATGAATTATCCCAAATACAATGCTTTCAGTGTTTGAAATATTTAGGACTAACTTATTTCTTGCCACCCATTCTGCCACTGGCTTTACGCAAAGCCAGTGGCATGTCATTAGTAAAGATTGAAAAAAGTAAGGGGCCTAGACAGCTACCCAGGTGAATTCCTGATTCTACCTAGATTATGTTAGAGAGGCTTCCATTAACCTCTCTAGGGTATGTGCGACGCTAGCGTCCCACCTGTCCAACATCCAGTGAGATTGCAGAGTAACAAATTCAAATACAGAAATACTCATTATAATAATTCAAAAAATATACAACTGTTTTACATAGGTTTAAAGATTAACTTCTTGTGAATCCAACCACTGTGTCAGATTTAAAAAATGCTTTATGGTGAAAGCATACCCTACGATTATTTGAGAACATAGCCCAGCAGACAAATCATTACAAACAGTAACCAGCCAAGTAGAAGAGTTACACAAGTCAGAAATAGAGATAAAATGAATAACAACCGGACAATAACATTGTCAATATAAAAGGTTAACAGGTCTCAAGCATTAAAAAGCTCTGTGACACGGCAGGGTCCATTCATTCAGACTGCTCTTACTCCCTCATTTTTCAGAATACAAGCCTGAATCAATTTCCAAAGACTGTTGACATCTACTGGAAGGCATAGGAACTGGAATTTGAGTTCTAAGTCAATGGATACTGTAATGGCATTGAATAGAAAACTACAACAACAACAAAAAATCCTCCTTCCTGAATGGATTTTTCTCAGGTTTACGCCTGCCAAATCAATTCTGTTATACTCACAGACACAATTGTAAAAGTTTTGGAAACTTTAGAGTGTTTTCTATCCAAATCTACCAATTATGAATCTGCTATCTTCTGGGTCTGAGTAGAAGGCAGTTTAATTTGGGCACGCTTTTCATTCAAAATTCCAAATACTGCCCACAACCCTAGAGAAGTTAAAGAACACCCTCTGTGTTCTGTTAGACAGGTAACTATTTATCGACAGTACAGCAGTGGGGGTAACCCATCAGTTTTTTCAGAAGCAGGCTGTGACCGATAATGTCAAAATCAGCACTGAAGTCTAACAAAACAGCTCTTACAATCTTTTTATCATCAATTTCTCTCAGCCAATCGTCAGTCATTTGTTCAATGCCATCTGATTCAATAAATTATGGAGATGAGTTTGCCTATTTGCCCAAAATGTCATTTAAGTTGCTTCGAAGCTTTTACTGTTATTCTTTATATAATTTTTACTTTTCTTCATAGTATAGTATCTTTCTTTTTATTCAGTTTAGTCATGTGATTTCTCCATTTGCAGTACATTTGCCAATATATTGTGCAGTCAGACTTATTTGCCATTCCTTTTGCCTCATCCCACTCAACCATACAATTTTGACAGTCATTTTCTTAATGTGTCCATGCTTATTTGTAACTGGAATAATCAATTTAATAAATGTTTCAAGTGCAGCATCTGGTTGTTCCTCATTACACACCACAGACCAACAAATATTCTTTACATCAACAACATAGGAATCACTACAAAACGTGTTGTATGGCCTCTGAAACACTATATTAGGCTGCTATATTGTGATCACTACAGCTGATGGATTTGGATACCGCTTTAAAGATAATGTCTGCAGCATTAGTAAAGATGTGATCAATACATGTTGATGATTCCATTTCTGTGCTGTTTGTAACTACCCTGGTAGGTTGACTGATAACCTGAACCAGGTTGCAGGCACTGGTTACAATTTGAAGCTTTTTCTTGAGTGGGCAGCTTGATGAAAACCAGTAAATATTTAAATCACCCAGAAAATATACCTCTCTGTTGATATCACATATATTATCAAGCATGTTATCTAGATAATGACTCTCAGCACTTGGTGGTCTATTGCTGCTTCCTACAAGAATGGGCTTTAGGCGAGGCAGATGAACCTGTAGCCATATTACTTCAACAGTATTTAACATGAGATCCTCTCTAAGCTTTACATGAATGTGTTTCTGAATATAAACAGCAACAACTCCACCATTGACATTTCTGTGTTTTCTGTTGATGTTATAACCATGTATTGCACCCACTGCATCATCGAAGGTATTATCTAACACAATTTCTGTTGGCACTGAAATCGCTCCATACATGTGGAGCAGAGCAATGCCCAGTATTGACCCTACTTTCATCGCATGGAGAAACAGCTCAGCAGCTATATTCTGTAATTACTCCCTGGAATTACATGGGTGCTTGTTGAATAAGTATGCTTACATAGTAAATTATTGCCTCGATTGTCTTGCTTGCCTTGCATTGCTTTTAGTGTTGGTGAGAACAGTGTATTAACATGGAAAAACATTGTGTGCTTTACAGGTCATATTCTCCACAACAAGTAGAAAGAGACTGTATGAATTGCCAATATTAAAAGTCGATCTATACTGTAGATGTAGAAGCCGTGGAGTCGTTTCCTAGTGTCTCGTCACTTCAGTGATGGAATGATTCCATGTTTCATTCAGCCATAATCCTGTCCCTTTCTTTCTATACTTCTATATTTTTGTGTTAAAATAAAATAGAATATAGATCTGTCATTGTCACAGAGACAGGGTTAGGTGCCACATCCAGCAGATAAAATAATATATCAACTGTCAAAGACCCATAGCTGTGAAAATATGACTACACAACCCATATGAAGGTCTGAAAATCTCTGGTTCTCTCCCCTCTTTGTTTCTTTCTGTCCCCTCCATCCCTCTCTGACTTCTCTGCCCTCTCTGTCCTTCTGGGTCACCTCTTTCCCTCTCTGTCCCCTATATCCCTCTCTGTCCCCTCTATCACTCTCTGTTCCCTCTATCACTCTCTGTTCCCTCTATCACTCTCTGTTCCCTCTATCACTCTCTGTCCCCCCTTTCCCTCTCTGTCCTCTCTGTCCTTGCTGTCCCCTCCATCCCTCTCTGTCCGCTCTATCACTCTCTGTTCCTTCCATCCCCCTCTGACCTCTCTGTCCCCCTTTCCCTCACTCTGTCCCCTCTGTCCCCTCTGTCCCGCTCTGCTTTGTCCCTCTCCACTTCTCTGTCTGTTGAGTTGTCTGGGCATATAAACAATAAACAAGCCAATAAAACAATAAACAAGTCAATGACACAGTAGAAAAAAAAGTCTATATACAGTGTGTGCAAAAGCATGAGGAGGTAGGCAATAAATAGGCCATTGTAGCGAAGAATTACAATTTAGCAGATTAACACTGGAGTGATAAATGACCAGATGAGGATGTGCAAGTAGAGATACTGGTGTGCAAAAGAACTGAAAAATAAATAAAAACAGTATGGGGATGAGGTAGGTAGATTGGGTGGGCAATTTACAGATGGACTGTGTACAGCTGCAGCGATCAGTTAGCTGCTCAGATAGCTGATGTTTCAATTTGGTGAGGAAAATATAAGTCACCAGCTTCAGCAATTTTTGCAATTCGTTCCTGTCACTGGCAGCAGAGAACTGGAAGGAAAGGCGGCCAAATGAGGTGTTGGCTTTGGGGATGATCAGTGAGATATACCTGCTGGAACGTGTGCTACGGGTGGGTGTTGTTATCGTGACCAGAGAGCTGAGATAAGGTGGAGCTTTACCTAGCACAGACTTATAGATGACCTAGAGCCAGTGGGTCTGGTGACGAATATGTAGCGAGAGCCAGCTGACTAGAGCATACAGGTCGCAGTGGTGGGTGGTATAAGGTGATTTGGTAATAAAACGGATGGCACTGTGATAGACTGCATCCAGTTTGCTGAGTAGAGTGTTGGAGGCTATTTTGTAAATGACATCGCCGAAGTCGAGGATCGGTAGGATAGTCAGTTTTACTAGGGTAAGTTTGGCGGCGTGAGTGAAGGAGGCTTTGTTTTGCGAAATAGAAATGTAACGGCGTTCTTCTTTTGTTGAAGGAGAGTCGGACCGAAATGCAGCGTGTAAGTTACTCATGTTTATTAGGAAGACAAACGAACGAACTATACACGAATAACTTAATAAATACAAAAACAACAAACAGAACGTGAAACCTATACAGCCTGACTGGTGCACACTACACAGAGACAGGAACAATCACCCACGAAATGCAAAGCGAAAACCAGGCTACCTAAATACGGTTCCCAACCAGAGACAACGAGAATCACCTGACTCTGATTGAGAACCGCCTCAGGCAGCCAAACCTATTAAACACACACACCCCTAATCAGCTACAATCCCAACTACTACAAACCCCAATATGAAAACTACAATACATAATAACCCCATGTCACACCCTGGTCTGACTAACTAATAAACTAAAACACAAAATACTAAGACCAAGGCGTGACAAGAAAGCCAATTCTAGAATTGATTTTGGATTGGAGATGTTTAATATGAGTCTGGAAGGAGAGATAACAGTCTAACCAGACACCTAGGTATTTATAGTTGTCCACATATTCTAGGTCAGAACCGTCCAGGGTGGTGATGCTAGTCGGGCGGGCAGGTGCGGGCAGCGAACGGTTGAAAAGCATGCATTTGGTTTTACTAGCATTTAAGAGCAGTTGGAGGCCACGGAAGGAGTGTTGTATGGCATTGAAGCTCGTTAGGAGGTTAGTTAGCACAATGTCCAAGGAGGGGCCAGAAGTATACAGAATTGTGTTGTCTACGTAGAGGTGGATCAGGGAATCACCCGCAGCAAGAGCAACATCATTGCTATATACAGAGAAAAGAGTTGGCCCGAGAATTGAACCCTGTGGTACCCCCACAGTGACTGCCAGAGGTCCGGACAACAGGCTCTCCGATTTGACACACTGAACTCTGTCTGCAAAGTAATTGGTGAACCAGGCGAGGCAGTCATTAGAGAAACCAAGGCTATTGAGTCTGCCGATAAGAATACGGTGATTGACAGAGTTGAAAGCCTTGGCCAGGTTGATGAAGATGGCTGCACAGTACTGTCTTATCGATGGAGGTTACGATATCGTTTAGTACCTTTAGCGTGGCTGAGCTGCATCCGTGACCGGCTCAGAAACCGGATTGCACTGCGGAGAAGGTACGATTGAATGTACTGTATATTGTTTTTATCATTGTTCATGCCCTGTTGTCCTTCGGTCTACAGAATCCAGGTTTAATGGCATTGACCATGGAATGAATCAATCCTGCTAGGTATAATTTGCAATATTCACCTGTCGTACCCTCTCAAGGTCAAAAATGGGGTGCTTATATTTGTCATGTTTCACACGTGTAACCTGCACAAGTGTGTTGTATTCAATGGAAATGTGTTTTTTGCGTATCCCACTTCCCCTTAGACACCCTCGGAGAGTGAGGTCATGGGCAGGGATCAGCTATTATTGATGGTGACCCTGGAGCAATTAGGGTGAAGTGCCATGCTCAGATCTTTCACCTAGTTGGCTTGGGGATTCGTTTACTGGCTCAACGCTCTAACCGCTAGGCTACCTGCCGCCCCATTGTTGTGTGGAACACAGGCAGCCTTGTATGGTACTGACCTCTAGCATGCAAATGTCCCCCAGCCTTCTAGAACCCACTCAGATTACACACACAGGCAGGTGAGAGCACACAGAGTCTATTGTCTCACCGGAGACGACCAACTCACAGGGCCGACAGAATCAAGGCTTATCCACTACCGCACATATCACCTATTTCCCCTGAATAGGGATGTCCTTTCTCTCCTGTTTTACACTGGCTATCACAGGCTATGACGCACAGGCAGTATCTATAATACATGATAAAACATAATGCCCTCACAGCAGAGCAAGCCAGATAGCCTACATGAATGAATGTTTGTATTGACTCAAAGACTTCCCACTGGGCACATACACACTGGTTGAATCAACGTTGCTTCCACGCCATTTCAATGAAATTCTGTTGAACCAAAGTGGAATAGGAGTGCGTATACTATAGGAAGTGTGTATAATGTAGGAAGTGTGTATACTGTAGGAAGTCAGTTTACTGGAGGAAGTGTGTGTACTGTAGGAAGTATGTTTACTGTAGGAAGTGTGTATACTGTAAGACAGTAGTTCTCAACTGATTTTGCCTCGGGACCCAAATTGAACAAGGTTGTCTCAGTTGCGACCCAATATTCACAATGTGAAAAATAATTGCCAAAATACAATCTGGAAAACTATTTTTAATGCTATATAGATAGTAAATGTATCACTTAATTGACAAGGGAACAACATGCCCACCTATTTCATTGTCAATAATAACATTTCACCCTTAATATTGATTAAGACACACTCATTTGAGACCACAAAATTAATACTGTGGTTTAAGAAATACATTTAAGGTATTAAATTATTATTATTATTTTGTTTTACATAGTATTAACCTCTCTCAGTGTAGCCTTTCTCAGCAGATGTTTTATTAGTCTGTTAACTGGACTATGTTACTTTAAACAGACCCACTAGGAGGATTAACAACACTGGAGCTCAGAGGTAAAGGGCAGAGGGTGTGCTTAGCTACAGCCATGACGGAAGGAACTAATCGCTAATCATTGGTTCTTGACCTCCTGTTATGTTACTATCGCCAGCACTGGTTGACGCTAAAGGTAGTTGTTTCTGAGGATTATCTAATCCATACATAACCCTTTGTAGGTTGAGTCGCATCCTGAAGGATATAGCTTCCCTGTTGGAGATTAGCATACAGATGTAACTTCTGATGCTTCATGGGGACATCTTTGTCATCCGTTAAAGGCTGTTGTTGACAAGCCCTCCCCCTAAAGTTGAAACTATCCCATGAAGACACATAACGAGATCCACAGACACACGCATCCAGCACACAGCAGGCCAGCTGCAGGGGAAATGCACACAACTTCAAATACCTATTATGTACTGAGGAAACACTCCTAAACACATTGTGAACTTCAGCACACTATCATGGGGACAGCAACTTCTTACAGAGTATTACAATAAAGCAACAGGGATGCTATTCATTGCACCGCTAATTGTTTACATATGTAGAAATAAACTGTGATGATATGCTTTGCTGATTCCGGTTGTAATTGATATATGGACAATAGTCAGTTGGTTAAAGGAGCACAAACTGATCTGGGACCAGGCTGGAGATGAACAGGAATAGTATATTGATTACACTCCTAATGTATGACAGATATAGTAGTAAACCGTGTATGATACTTGTCTGTGGTTCAGCAGCTGTGAGAGATGACAGTGTATGAGGGGCCGCAGTGATGTCATGCAGGAAGAATGACCTCTGAGGGGGTTGTCTCTAGTTACTACAGCCTCAAAGTCATAAACCCTGCCCATTTCTTCATTTTCTTTTCCTAAAATGTGATTTTAAATCTCACCATAATCTTAAATTTAACTCTAACCTTAATCACACTGCTAAATGTATGCCTAACTTTAACCTAACCTTAACCTTCATCCAATGGCATTGAGAAGTATACCACCTCAGTCACCGGCTTCATCAATAAGTGCATCGATGGTGTCCCCCCCACAGTGACCGTACGCACATATCCCAACCAGAAGCCATGGATTACAAGCAACATTCACACCGCGCTAAAGGCCAGAGTTGCCGCTTTCAAGGAGCGGAACACTAATCTGGACGCTTATAAGAAATCTTGCTATGCCCTCTGATGAACCATCAAACAGGAAAAGGACAGGACTAAGATTGAATCCTACTACACCGGCTCTGACACTCGTCGGATGTGTCTGTGTTTGAAAAATATTACGGATTACAGGGAAACACAGCAGCGAGCTTCCCAGTGACGCGAGCCTACCAGACAAGCTCAAGGCCTTTTATGCTCGCTTCGAGGCAAGCAACACTGAAACATTCATGAGAGCACCAGCTGTTCCAGACAACTGTGTGATCAAGCTCTCCGTAGCCGATGTGAGCAAGACCTTTAAACAGGTCAACATTCACAAGGCCGCGGGGCTAGACGGATTACCAGGATGTGTACTCAAATCATGCACGGACCAACTGGCAAGTGTCTCCACTGACATTTTCAACCTCCCCCTGACCGAGTCTGTAATACCTACATGTTCCAAACAGACCACCATAGTCCCTGTGCCCAAGAAAGCAAAGCTAACCTGCCTAAATGATCACCGCCCGTAGCACTCATGTTGGTAACTATGAAGTGCTTTGAAAGGCTGGTCACGGCTCACATCATCCCCCATTATGCCGGAAACCCTAGAACCACTCCAATCCGCATACAGGAGGGGACTAAACACCTCCCTCTGCAATTGGATCCTGGACTTCCTGAGGGGCCACCCACAGGTGGTGAGGGCAGGCAACAACACACCTGCCATGCTGATCCTCAACACAGGGGCCCCTCAGGGGTGCGTGCTTAGTCCCCTCCTGTACTCCCTGTTCACCCATGACTGTGTGGCCAAGCATGACTTCAACACCATCATTTAGTTTGCCGATGACACAGCAGTGGTAGGCCTGATCACCGACATCGATGAGACAGCCTATAGGGAGGAGGTCAGAGCCCTGGCAGTGTGGTGCCAGGACAACAAACTTTCCCTCAATGTGAGCAAGACAAAGGCCCCCATTAACATTGGCGGGGCTGATGTTGAGCGGGTCAAGAGTTTCAAGTTCTTTGGTGTCCACATCACCAACAAACGATCATGGTCCATATACACCAAGGCAGTTGTGAAGAGGGCACCACAACACCTTTTCCCCTTCAGGAGACTGAAAATACTTGGCATGGGTCCGCAGATCCTCAAAAAGTTCTACAGCTGCACCATCAAGAGCATCCTGACCGGTTGCATCACCGCCTGGTATAGCAACTGCTCGGCATCTGACCGTAAAGCGCTACAGAGGGTAGTGCATATGGCCCTGTACATCACTGGGGCCAAGCTTCCTACCATCCAGGACCTACATACTAGGCAGTGTCAGAAGAAGGCCCAAAGAATTTTCAAAGACTCCAGTCACCCAAGTCATGGACTGTTCTCTCTGCTACCGCAAGGCAAGCGGTACCGGAGTGCCAAGTCTAGGACCAAAAGGCTCCTTAACAGCTTCTAGCCATAAGACTGCTGAACAATTAATCAAATGGCCACCCAGACTATTTATGTTGACCCCCCATATAAAGCCTAGTTATTGTTATGTAGTTTTCTTGTTACTTTTTTGATTACATTTTTATTTTTTATTTTTTCACTTTAGTTTATTTAGTAAATATTTGCTGAACTGCATTGTTGGTTAAAGGCTTGTAAGCGCATGTGGCAAATTCAGCGCATGTGACAAATCAAATTTGATTTAATAGACAAAAAGGTAATATTTTAATTGGATTTCTGTGGAAACCCTCTAAGGGACAGTGTCAGAGATATGTGTATAGGTGGCAGGGAAGTCAGGCGCAGGAGAGTCAAACAGTACCCCCCCCAGCCGCGCGTCGACACCGGCCTCGGGGGCGACCCGGAGGGCGAGGTGCAGGGCGATCCGGATGGACACGATGGAATTCTGATAACATGGAAGGATCTAACACGTCCTCCACCGGAACCCAGCATCTCTCCTCCGGCCCGTAACCCTCCCAGTCCACGAGGTACTGAAGGCCCCTCGCCCGACGTCTCGAATCCAAAATGGATCGAACAGAGTACGCCGGGACCCCCTCGATGTCTAGAGGAGGTGGAGGAACATCACGCACTTCAGCCTCCTGGAGCGGGCCAGCCAACACCGGCCTGAGGAGAGACACATGGAATGAGGGGTTAATACGGTAATTAGTGGGCAGTTGTAACCTATAACATACCTCGTTCACTCTCCTCAGGACTTTAAACGGCCCCACAAACTGCGGACCCAGCTTCCGGCAGAGCAGGCGGAGGGGCAGGTTTCGGGTCGAGAGCCAGACCCTGTCCACTGGTGCGAACACTGGGGCCTCACTGCGGCGACGGTCTGCGCCAATTTTCTGGCGCCTTATGGCGCTCTGAAGGTGGACGTGGGCTGCCTCCCAGGTTTCCTCAGCACGCCGAAACCAATTGTCCACCGCATGAGCCTCGGTCTGGCTCTGATACCAAGGAGCCAGAACCGGCTGATACCCTAATGCACATTGAGAAGGAGTAAGGTTAGTGGAGGAGTGACGTAGCGAGTTCTGAGCCATCTCTGCCCAGGGCACGAACTTCGCCCATTCCCCCGGCCAATCCTGGCAATAAGACCACAGAAACCTACCCACATCCTGGTTAACTCTCTCCACCTGCCCATTACTCTCGGGGTGAAAACCTGAGGTAAGACTAACCGAGATCCCCAGACGCTCCATGAACGCCTTCCAGACCCTTGATGTGAACTGGGGACCTTGATCAGACACAATATCCTCAGGCACCCCATAGTGCCGGAAAACATGTGTAAACAGGGCCTCTGCAGTTTGTAAGGCCGTAGGGAGACCTTGGCAAAGGGAGGAGACGACAGAACTTCGAAAACCGATCCACAACGACCAGGATCGTGGTGTAACCCTGTGAAGGTGGAAGATCAGTCAAAAAATCCACCGACAGGTGCGACCACGGCCGTTGAGGAACGGGTAGAGGTTGTAGATTACCTCTGGGCAGGTGTCTAGGAGCCTTGCACTGGGCGCACACCGAGCAGGAAGAAACATAAATCCTCACGTCCTTAGCTAAAGTGGGCCACCAGTACCTCCCATCAAGACAGCGCATCGTCCGACCTATCCCAGGATGACCAGAGGAGGGTGACGTGTGAGCCCAATAGATCAATCGGTCGTGGACAGCAGATGGAATGTACAGACGACCAGCTGGACACTCAGGGGGAGAGGGCTCTGCACGTGACGCCCGCTCAATGTCCGCGTCCAGCTCCCACACTACAGGCACCACCAGACACGAAGCTGGGAGTATGGGAGTGGGATCCATGGATCGCTCCTCTGTGTCATACAGCCGAGACAATGCGTCTGCCTTAACGTTCTGGGAGCCTGGTCTGTAAGAAAGAGTAAACACAAAACGAGTGAAAAACATGGCCCACCTTGCCTGGCGAGGATTCAGTCTCTTCGCCTGCCGGATGTACTCCAGATTGCGGTGGTCAGTCCAGATGAGAAAAGGGTGTTTAGCCCCCTCAAGCCAATGCCTCCACACCTTCAAGGCTTCTACAACAGCTAACAGCTCTCGGTTCCCCACATCATAGTTTCGCTCCGCCGGGCTGAGCTTCTTCGAAAAGAAAGCACAGGGGCGAAGCTTCAGTGGCGTACCCGAACGCTGAGAGAGCACTGCTCCTATCCCAGCTTCGGATGCGTCCACCTCCACTATGAATGGCAAAGAGAGATCCGGATGAGCCAACACAGGCACCAAGGTAAACAGAGTCTTCGGGTGCCCAAAAGCCCTGTTCGCCTCAGCCGACCACTGCAAGCGCACCGGGCCCCCTTTAGCAGTGAGGTAATGGGAGCAGCCACCTGACCAAAACCCCGGATAAACCTCCGGTAGTAATTGGCAAACCCTAAAAAAACGCTGCACCTCCTTTACCGTGGTTGGAATCGGCCAATTACGCACGGCTGTAATGCGGTCGCTCTCCATCTTCACTCCTGAAGTGGAAATCCGATGCCCTAGGAAGGAGATGGATTGTTGGAAGAACAAGCATTTCTCATCCTTGCCATATAGATCATGCTCCAACAGGCGACCAAGCACCCTGCGCACCAGGGACACATGCTCGGCGCGTGTAGCGGAGTATATCAGAATATCATCGATATACACCACTACACCCTGCCCGTGCAGGTCCCTGAAGATCTCATCTACAAATGATTGGAAAACTGATGGAGCATTCATCAACCCATATGGCATGACAAGGTACTCATAATGACCTGAGGTGGTGCTAAATGCCGTCTTCCATTCATCACCCTTCCGAATACGCACCAGATTGTACACACTCCTGAGATCCAATTTTGTGAAAAAGCGTGCCCCGTGCATTAACTCAATAACCGTATTGATCAGAGGTAGCGGGTAACTATATTTCACTGTGATTTTATTAAGACCTCGATAATCAATGCACGGGCGTAAACCACCATCCTTTTTTTTCACAAAAAAGAAACTCGAAGAGACGGGTGAAATGGATGGCTGAATGAACCCCTGATGCAGGGATTCAGAGACATATGTCTCCATAGCCTCCGTCTCCGCTTGCGACAGGAGATACACGTGACTCTTGGGATATGCAGCGTCTACCAGGAGATCTATCGCACAATCCCCCTGTCGATGGGGTGGTAATTGAGTCGCCTTCTTTTTACAGAAGGCGAGAGCCAAATCGGCATATTCGGGGGGAATGCGCACGGTGGAGACCTGGTCTGGACTTTCCACCTTAGTAGCACCAACGGAAACCCCTAAACACCTACCTGAGCACTCTCGCGACCACCCCGTGAGAGCCCTCTGTGGCCAAGAAACAGTGGGGTTATGGCAAGCTAACCAGGGTAGGCCTATCACCACAGAATACGCAGGAGAATCAATAAGGAAAAGACTAATCTTCTCCTTGTGACCCTCCTGCGTTATCATACACAAAGGTGCGGTTACCTCCCTGATAAACCCTGACCCTAATGGTCGACTATCTAAGGCATGAATAGGGAAAGGCATATTCACAAGAACAATAGAGATCCCTAAACTATGAGGTAAACTTTTATTAATGAAATTCCCAGCCGCACCTGAATCTACTAGCGCCTTATACTGGGAATGCAGGGAAAGAAAATCAGGAAAAGAGACCGAGACAAACATTAGTGCAACAGAGGGCTCTGGATGAGAATGGTGACTACTCACCTGGGGTGATGTCCACCACCTGGTCGAAGGTGAGGGTGGTGTCTCTACAGGCCAGCTCCAGACGGACGTCCTCGCGTAGACTACAACGGTAATGGTCGATCAGGGCCCTGTCGCACCATCCAGCGCCGGCAGCCAAGGTCCTAAACTCCAAAGCTAACTCCTGTGCACTCCTCGTCTCCTGCCTCAGATGATAGAGGAGCTCACCCGCTGCTTTGCCTTCGGGTGGATGGTCGAATACTGTCCAGAATTGGCGGATGAACTCCTCAAAATGGTCAAACGCCGCATCCTCCTTTCTACACACAGCGCTGGCCCATTCCAGGGCTTTCCCGGTGAGTCATGAGACGAGGGCGTAACTCTTCTCACGTTCAGATGGTACTGGGGAGACCGTGGCCAGATCAAGTTCAGCTTAAGGAGGAAACCCTGGCAGTCGGCAGTATCTCCGTTGTATCCCGTGGGTAGGGATAAATGGATCTTCCGTTCCGGAGGGGGAAAAGCGTTCAAGGGAGATTCCGGTTGTGGTGGCGCTGGAGAAACTCCCTGTCTCTCCCAGCGATCCATATTCTGGACAATGCGATACATGACGGAGCTTAAACAGTCAATCTCCTCCGCTTGTTCCCGGACGTGTTCCTCCACCTCCATGATCGTAGTGTCCTCTCCTGCTGACTTCATATATATTGGTCAGAGATTCTGTCAGAGATATGTGTATAAGTGGCAGTGAAGTCAGGCGCAGGAGAGTCAAACGGAGTGTAAAATGGAGTCTTTTAATAAATGTCCAAGTGACATGCTCCATAACACTAATAAGAAAAATGAATATAAACAAATCTGGGTACGAAGACCCGTCGCGCACCTATACAAAAACACTACACTGACAATAACAATCTCTGACAAATACATGAGGGGAAACAGAGGGTTAAATACACAACAGGTAATGAATGGGATTGAAAACAGGTGAGTGGGAAGACAAGACCAAATCAATGGAAAATGAAAAATGGATCAATGATGGCTAGAAGACCGGTGACGTCGAACGCCGATCACCGCCCGAACAAGGAGAGGCAACGACTTCGGCAGAAGTCGTGACAGACAGGAGAAACCAAGCTGAGGCTCCACTTCGCTTTCCTCTGAACTGGAACTCTTGTCATTTTCTCCTGTAGTGAAGCTCCAAAGGATCCGAGTGTTGTCTTTCTCGTTGTTGTCTTGAGTGTGCTGTATGGTATTCTCTGGTTTGGGCATCCCCTCTTTCCATCCCTGTTCTCTCTCTATAACAAATACAAAACTCATTGTTTTCTTAAACTTTAGAAAAGTTTGCGTATTAACTGTTGACATGTTCTATGTTTAGATAGGGTTGCAGCACATTGCTCTGAAAAACATTAGCTAGCTCTGGGACAAAATGATTCACTCTTCATATTGGGAATGTTTTCCTGGTAACATGATGCTCTCTCGCTCTGACTGTCCTGAATTGCCCAAAACAAATCCTCTGTGCCCCACAACAGAGCTCCTGCAATAGAGAAAACACAAGACTAAACATCAAACCAAAGACTGCATCATTGATGAACACATTGATTGACACACATTGATGAACACACCCCAGTATCTCTACACTAGTATCTCACTAGTATCTCTGCCCATCAACATCTGCACATCTATCACTCCAGTGTTAATGCTAACTTGTAATTATTTCGCCTCTATGGTCTATTTATTGCCTTACCTCCCTACTCTTCTACATTTACACACACTGTACATAGATTTTTCTGTTGTGTTATTGACTGTACGTTTGTTTATGTGTAACTCTGTGTTGTTGTTTTTGTCGCACTGCTTTGATTTATCTTGGCCAGGTCGCAGTTGTTGATGAGAACTTGTTCTCAACTGACCTACCTGGTTAAATAAAGGTGAAATATATTTTTTTAAACTAGCCTATCCTATCCTAACCCTAACCTAACCCTAACCTAACCCTAACTCATAAATATGTGTTTCTTTATTTAGATGAAGCATCTATTAGCCACAGTTTGATGGAAAACTATTGTGAGGTGAAATATGATATTTCACATAACCTCACTCATTGTAGTATAGCCTTTAGACTACTTCAAACAAATCTCCCTAAAACTAGTTAGTCATCACTCATCACTGTCCCTGGCTCATCTACTACCTAAACTCAGTACAGTATACGGTGTAGCTGGACTGTTTATAGAAGCATACGGTGCACGACTGTATTCACAGAGACTAATGTTCCCTTGTAATTATTTGGCTTCTTGACCCTCTGACTGTGCCAATAGGCCACTATAGGGTTTGCCGTCATCTTTCTTCAGTTTGTCTCTCTCTCCTTCTCTCACTCACTCTCACTCTCTCAGTTGTCACTAGTCACCACAGCTACAAAGTAAAAATTGGTAAAAAAGTAAAAATCTCATTAAAAAATTCATGAAAACAAAAAAATGCTTTTTGGTCCTAAGGTTAACAGTGTGGTTAAGGTTAGTATTAGCCACTTTGTGTCTGTGGTAACTAGTGACACACAAAAAGACACACACCACTTGCCAGTTGGCTTAATTCGAATTGAAGGCAGTCAATTCAGGAAGTGATTTGAACTTCAAATTCAGAAATGTAAAAACCTTTAAAAGAATTAGCTTCTACCTGTCAGTTTATTGAAAAGTCATTAATAATAAAAGCCTTTTTTCTATTATTGAATTGTAATTTTAGTTAACTTCTTGAATTCACTGCCTAATTCAGAGGGGTTGGGTTAGATGTTGCAGACACACTTCAGTTGAAGTTCAGCTCTCACACTTCAGCTCTCTCTCTCTCTACCTCCCTCCCTCTCTCCCTCTCTCTCTCTCTCTCTCTCTCTCTCTCTCTCTCTCTCCCTCTCTCTCTCTATTGACTGGTGGTAGGGGTAGCCGCTGAGACCTCTTAGCCTTATTCCATATGACCTTGTAGGGAAGTGCACTGAATGACCTCCGGCAGAATACAATTAATTTAATATTTCATAACATTTTGATGCTCAACACAGAGATCCGTTTGCACTTGGTTGGAGATCATGAATCAGTCTTGCAGATGTTTGTGATAGTTGTTTCTGGGCCTCTGTTTATTGAAGGATAATACAGTCCCTTTGTGTTGAATAAAGATGGGAATAAAGATGGGATTATAATGCTGTAGAAGGCACACATTTGGATCTATTATCCACACTGTGTAGTAGGCAGAATAGTTCCATGTGATTAAGTCTGCGTTCCAAATAACACCCTATTCATATATAGCAGTGTTTCCCAACCTGGTCCTTGAGTACCCCCAACAGTACACATTTTCATTGTAACCCTGGACAAACACACCTCATTCAACTCATTGACGGCTTGATGATTAATTTACAAGTAGATTCAGGTGTGCTTGTCCAGGGTTACAATAAAAATGTGTACCAATTGGGGAACACTGCTATATAGTGTACTACTTTTGACCAGTGCCTATTCCCTATATAGTGCATTGCTTTTGACCAGAGCCCTATGTGCCCCTGTCAAAGTAGTTCAATATTTAGTGAATAGATTACCATTTGGGGCGAATCCTAAGTAAGTTACAGTATTTGAAACACACTGCGGTCACCATGTTGGCAGTTAACAATGTAAATGTGGCTTGATCAGATCTGTTCCGGCCTGTCCTAGCCCTAGCATGGTGAGTCATGTTTGATATAGATTGGCTGTTCTGTCCTCCTCTGAGCTGACTGCTCAGTAAGGGTACACACTGTGTTATTATGCTGTGAATGGGAACCATGCTGGTTAGGGAGTCTACAACTGAACCCACATGGCCTCTATCATGTGGATATGCTTTTCTCTGTCCATCATACAGGTGATCACTGATTAGAAGGGAAGGATAGAAACCATTGGTACTGCAGTGCAGATCTTGAGGCTCGGGTATTTGAATACCTGGCCGGTTCTAGAGCTTAGTTTTGCTCTTGTGGTAGTTGATCAACATTCCATTCCATTTCAGTCAGTCAAACCACTTTGCTGTTCCCTTCACTATGCTCCACCATGGTTCCACCTGAGCCAGCAGTGTGCATAGTCTCTTCTCTCTTCAGAGTATGTGTTTCTCTCTGTTCTGTTCAGGTGAGTTGAGGTCAAGCAGACCCTCCGTTGGGGCATTATTATATAACATGACAATAGGAAAACAATGGGGCGTAACCTCAGAGCAGAGTTTTGCTTGTGGGGAGTTCTTCAGAGGTAGGAAACAAAACATGAAACAATACAGAATGACATAATACAGAACACCAATAGACAAGAAAAGCTCAAAGACAGAACTACATACATTTTTCTAAAGGTATACATAGCCTACATATCAATGCATACACACAAACTATCTAGGTCAAATAGGGGAGAGGTGCTGTGCCGTGAGGTGTTGCTTTATCTGTTTTTTGAAACCAGGTTTGCTGTTTATTTGAGCAATATGAGATGGAAGGATGTTCCATGCAATTAGGGCTCTATATAATACTGTACGCTTTCTTGAATTTGTTCTGGATTTGGGGACTGTGAAAAGACCCCTGGTGGCATGTCTGGTGGGATAAGTATGTGTGTCAGAGCTGTGTGAGTTGACTATGCAAACAATTTGGAATTTTCAACACATTGTATCTTATAAAAATAAAAAGTGATGCAGTCAGTCTCTCCTCAACTCTAAGCCAAGAGAGACTGGCATAGTATTTATATCAGCCCTCTAATTACAATTAAGAGCAAAACGTGCCGCTGTGTTTTGGGCCAGCTGCAGCTCAACTAGGTCTATCCCTGCAGCACTGGACCACATGACTGGGCAATAATCAAGATTAGACAAAACTAGAGCCTGCAGAACTTGCTTTTTGGAGTGTGGTGTTATAAAAGCAGAGTTTGTCTTTATTACGGCCAGACCTCTCCTCATCTTTACAACCATTGAATCTACTTGTTTTGACCTGACAGTTTACAATCTAAAGTAACGCCAAGTAATTTAGTCTCCTCAACTTGTTCAACAGCCACACCATTCATTACCAGATTCAGAAGAGTTAAGGAATGATTTGTACCAAATACAATGCCCTTAGTTTTAGAGATATTCAGGGCCAGTTTATTACTGGCCACCCATCACAAAACAGACTGCAACTCTTTGTTAATGGTTTCAGTGACTTCATTAGCTGTGGTTGCTGATGCGTATATGGTTGAAACATCAGTATACATGGACACATATGCTTTGTTTAATGCCAATGGCAGGTCATTGGTAAAAATAGAAAATACTTGAGGGCCTAGAGAGATGCCTTGCGGTACACCACACTTTGACATTAGAGAAGCTTCCATTAAATTAAACCATTTGAGTTCTATTAGATAGATAGCTCTGAATCCAAAATATGGCAGAGGTTGAAAAGCCATAACACATCAGTTTTTTTTCAAGAACAGGTTATGGTCAATAATATCAAAGGCTGCACTGAACTGTAACAGTACAGCTCCCACAATATTCTTATTGTCAATGTCTTTGAACCAATCATCAGACATTTGTGTCAGTGCAGTACATGTTGAGTGCCCTTCTCTATAAGCATGCTGAAAGTCTGTTGTTTATTTGTTTACAGAGAAATACCATTGTATTTGGTAAACACAATTTTTACAACAGCCCTGCGGACAAAGACTTTCCTCTAGGCTCAGATCTATGTGACTATTTTATTTTATGCGTCCTTTATTTAACCAGAGAAGTCACATAGTATGTGAGCATGTATCTAACATTTTCACCCTAGAAATCTCTCTTTGGTTTTGCTATATTTTGTCCATGTGGTTTAATTGATTATATGTCTGCCAAGCAAGGTGGTGGGTTCTTTTCCCAAGTGGGCCACATTACTAAGTGTAAATTAAAGCTACAATGCTAAATGATCATGTTATATCATTACTTGCACATTGTTTGTGTTGGGTATTGAGAGGATATAGGTTGTTGAACTGCCAGCATCACAGCACTACAGGTCACCAGGTAGAGACACTCATTGGAGCCAAAGCTTTTCAACCCTGAGAAACACAATGTGATACCTAATGTGGTGTAAAAACCTCCTCATCTACTTACGCAGGATGCCAAGAGGTGTGTGTATCTGTGATGTTATTGTGGCTATGTGGTGTGTGTGTGTTTCTATGTGTGTGTGTATGTGTTTGTGTGTAATCTCGTCAACCAGCCGGCTCTTTCTATACATGGTAGCAATTGAGACTTGGAACGAGGTTAGTGTGAGTGTGTCTGTGCGTGTATCTGTGTGAGATCTCGGTGACTTTGAAAGAGGAGTCTCAAAGGAGTGTGTGTGTGTGTGTGTGTGTGTGTGTGTGTGTGTGTGTGTGTGTGTGTGTGTGTGTGAGTGTGTGAGTGTGTGAGTGAGTGAGTGAGTGAGTGAGTGAGTGAGTGAGTGAGTGATTGAGTGAGTGAGTGAGTGGTGAGCGTGTTTAGTTTGTGTCAGTGGGATCCTACTGTTTTATGGCAACAGTAAAACACAGAGTAAACACTAATGTTTTAAGTAGCTATGATTTGTTTGAGGGTCAGTTTATAAACATATACAGGGCCTTGCAAAAGTATTCGGCCCCTTGAACTTTGAGACCTTTTGCCACATTTCAGGCTTCAAACATAAATATATAAAACTGTATTTTTTTGTGAAGAATCAACAGCAAGTGGGACACAATCATGAAGTGGAACAACATTTATTGGATATTTCAAACTTTTTTAACAAATCAAAAACTGAAAAATTGGGCGTGCAAAATTATTCAGCCCCTTTACTTTCAGTGCAGCAAACTCTCTCCAGAAGTTCAGTGAGGATCTCTGAATGATCCAATGTTGACCTAAATGACTAATGATGATAAATACAATCCACCTGTGTGTAATCAAGTCTCCGTATAAATGCACCTGCACTGTGATAGTCTCAGAGGTCCGTTAAAAGCGCAGAGAGCATCACGAAGAACAAGGAACACACCAGGCAGATACTGTTGTGAAGAAGTTTATAGCTGGATTTGGATACAAAAAGATTTCCCAAGCTTTAAACATCCCAAGGAGCACTGTGCAAGCGATAATATTGAAATGGAAGGAGTATCAGACCACTTCAAATCTACCAAGACCTGGCCGTCCCTCTAAACTTTCAGCTCATACAAGGAGAAGACTGATCAGAGATGCAGCCAAGAGGCCCATGATCACTCTGGATGAACTGCAGAGATCTACAGCTGAGGTGGGAGACTCTGTCCATAGGACAACAATCAGTCGTATATTGCACAAATCTGGCCTTTATGGAAGAGTGGCAAGAAGAAAGCAATTTCTTAAAGATATCCATAAAAAGTGTTGTTTAAAGTTTGCCACAAGCCACCTGGGAGACACACCAAACATGTGGAAGAAGGTGCTCTGGTCTGATGAAACCAAAATTGAACTTTTTGGTAACAATGCAAAACGTTATGTTTGGCGTAAAAGCAACACAGCTCATCACTCTGAACACAACATCCCCACTGTCAAACATGGTGGTGGCAGCATCATGGTTTGGGCCTGCTTTTCTTCAGCAGGGACAGGGAAGATGGTTAAAATTGATGGGAAGATGGATGGAGCCAAATACAGGACCATTCTGGAAGAAAACCTGATGGAGTCTGCAAAAGACCTGAAACTGGGACGGAGATTTGTCTTCCAACAAGACAATGATCCAAAACATAAAGCAAAATCTACAATGGAATGGTTCAAAAATAAACATATCCAGGTGTTAGAATGGCCAAGTCAAAGTCCAGACCTGAATCCAATCGAGAATCTGTGGAAAGAACTGAAAACTGCTGTTCACAAATGCTCTCCATCCAACCTCACTGAGCTCGAGCTGTTTTGCAAGGAAGAATGGGAAAAAAATTCAGTCTCTCGATGTGCAAAACTGATAGAGACATACCCCAAGCGACTTACAGCTGTAATCGCAGCAAAAGGTGGCACTACAAAGTATTAACTTAAGGGGCTGAATAATTTTGCTCGCCCAATTTTTCAGTTTTTGATTTGTTAAAAAAGTTCCGTTCCACTTCATGATTGTGTCCCACTTGTGTCCCACTTGTTGTTGATTCTTCACAAAAAAATACAGTTTTATATCTTTATGTTTGAAGCCTGAAATGTGGCAAAAGGTCGCAAAGTTCAAGGGGGCCGAATACTTTCGCAAGGCACTGTATAAACTATATAGTTTAATCCATTAAAAGGTGCATGTAAAATAGGAATCATGTAGCAGTCATAAGGACAGAGATTCAGCAGGAGGCAACTCAGGCAAGGCAGGTTGAAGTGCTCAAAGTATAGATTTATTTAAGTCTTGGTGACACAAAAGTGATTATTTACAAAATATTAAGCAAATAGTCACTGAAAATGTACAATACACACTGGCAACAGCCAAAAGAAATAGCTTCTGTGACTGACCTAGCCTGTCCTTAACTGAGCACACAAACACACACACACACACACACACACACACACACACACACACACACACACACACACACACACACACACACACACACACACACACACACACACACACACACACACACACACACACACACACACACACACACACACACACACACACACACACACACACACACACACACACACACGCACACATACCCTTATGCTCCTTTGAGACCCCTCTTTCAAAGTCACCGAGATCTCTTCTTCTGGCCATGGTAGCCAGGGTAATGGGCAACTGGGCATTTTTATACATGACCCTAAGCATGATGGGATGTTAATAGCTTAATTAACTCAGGAATCAGACCTCTGCTTTTATTATACTTTGTGTCCCTCATTGACTTTTTAATAAATGGAACACTAGTCACTTTAATAATGCCACTTTAAGAATGTTTACATAACTCGCATTACTCATCTCATACGTATATACTGTATCCTTCACTATCTATTCTTTACTATCTATTGCATTATAGCCGCTCTGTCATTGCTCATCCATATATTTTATACTTATATATTCTCATCCCATTCCTTTACTAGATTATGTGTATTAGGTTTTGTTGTGGAATTGTTAGATATTACCTGTTAGATACTGCTGCACTGTCAGATCTAGAAGCATAAGCATTTTGCTACACTCGCAATAACATCTGCTAACCATGTGTATGTGACCAATACAATTTTATTTTATTTTGATTTGATTTGATTTCCTCAAGTGTTTCCTGTATTTTGTCAGTTACTTGTATATTAACAATGATATAAATGTCTCAAGTACAGTAAATAACAGTCCAGTAGAAAAAAAATGATGTGTGACTGTGCTCCTATGTAACGTTCCTCTTATTATATTTCTCTGTTGGCCAACTGTACTGTATATGCAAATGTCCCATTGTTAAATGCTATATCATTGACATTAGAGAAGAGTATTACACTAGAAGGGGGTTCATGACATTAAGCTGTGATGCTGGGGTGGTAGCTCCAGTCATTAGACTCAATGTTCAATCTTGGTTGATCATCATGATGTCAGAGAGATGCAGCTTGTTCTGCCTGCCGTACAGTGGCTGTTCCCGATGACTCACTACCTTTCTGCCTCTCTGCAGGAACTATGGGGTCAGTGCTGTCATTAGTGTGTGTGTGTGTGTGTGTGTGTGTGTGTGTGTGTGTGTGTGTGTGTGTGTGTGTGTGTGTGTGTGTGTGTGTGTGTGTACAGTACAGAAGGTGAAGTGAACAACCAACTGGACAACTTCAGCAGAGGAGTTGGCAGGCTAATAGAGACCGTATGGAGTGCAGGAATGCATTTTTGATTTGTCTAGACTAGAGAGATCTGCAGGCCTAGCCTAGTGCCTAGCCTGGGCTCAGTCGTGTGGCATCATGTGTCTGTGGAGGGGAAGGGGGAAGTAGACATTGTGCTCTAATGTCTACGTCCCAAATTACAGCCTATTCCCAATAGGTCAAAAGTAGTGCACTATGTAGGGAATACTGTAGGATACCATTTGGGATTGGGATGCACCGTTTGCATTGATTGTAGGTATGCCGTGTGTCCTAATTTCACCATCTTCACTTGTCAATGATTTTCCATGCACTTCATGCCCCTACTGGGGCTTGTGATGACCCTATAGGATGATATGGGTACAAGTGCATAGGGGCTAGGGCTCCGTTGTGATTGGATGGTAGTATGGCATCAGAGGAGTAGCAGTGAAAGCCATTGATTAGTGACACTGCAGCTTCGTGATGACATCTACTGTAAATCTAAAGTAGTGCAGCTCAGACTGGCCCCACACGTTTCACTGCATCAAATGACCATCATATTCATCCTGAGCTATTGGTTATTCTGTTCATGGAGGGTTTAGATAGATGTCATTGCATTTTGTCTCTCTACTGTACTTAATCCTATGTCCCTGGAAGAAAGAACAGGGGGTAGGTATTGTTGGAATGGTGAATTTGATAGCCTTTGAATGATTAGGGTTAGTAACTGTCTGCAATTTATTTTTTAGATATAATATAATAGTGTAAATGTTATATTGTTCCCAGACCTGGGCTCAGTTTGAATGGGTATATAATACCTGCAATGCTGTTCAAATCCCCATTAAAGCTGCAGTAACGTTTAATGTATCCACTTTCACAGCATGAAACGCAAACATTACATTTGTGACTCATGTCTGTTAGTCGACCTGCTGCTCAATTTGAGAAGAAATTACTGCAGTTGACGGTGCCAGCTAATTTCCATATCAAGTAATATTTCTGTATGTATGTCTTAGTTAGCTGTGGAACTGTTTCAAGAAGCTTCAAATAGCCCATCGTTGACTTATGTGTGATAACATCACGAAGAAAAACCAAAATAACCTGCATGGCCAGACAACGCTTGAATAGTCCTTGTCAATTACACAGGAGACAGTGTTGGTGAGTTGGAAGAACAGTAAAAGTGTGTGTCTACATTGATCTCTCTCTCTCTCTCTCTCTCTCTCTCTCTCTCTCTCTCTCTCTCTCTGATATTCTTGTCCTTCGTGTGAAACCAAGTGCTGTAGATGTCCTGGAGGGTGGGAAGTGTGCCCCCGGTGATGCGTTGGGCTTGACCGCACCACCCCGCCTGTTGTTGCAGACGGTAAAATTGCCTTACCAGGCGGTGATACAGCCCGACAAGATACTCTCAATGGTGCATCTGTAGAAGTTCATGAGGGTCTTAGAAAACAAGACACATTTCGTCAGCCTCCTGAGATTGAAGAGGCGTTGTTGCACCTTTTTCACCACACTGTCTGTATGAATGGACCATTTCAGGTTGTCAGTGATGTGCATGCTGAGGAACTTGAAGATTTCCACCCTCTCCACTGCGGCCCCATCAATGTGGATGCTGTCACCAGAAGTCCACAATCAGCTCCTTCGTTGTGTTGATGTTGAGGGAGCGGATACTTTCCTGGCACCACTCCACCAGGGCCCTCTCATCATTGTTGGTAATCAGGACTACCACTGATGTGTCATCAATAAACTTGATGATTGAGTTGGAGACGTGCATGGCCACTCAGCCATGGGTGAACAGGGAGTACAGGAGGAGGCTGAGCACACACCCGTGTGTGTGTGTGTCTAGAGACCCCTGTTCTGGCTTATCCCATTACACTGAGTGTCACCTCTGGTCTGCTGTGATCTGACCTGGTTTATATGACAAATGAACAAAGGCCATAGATGGACACCCCACTGTTGGTGTGGCTGCAGGGAGAGACACTGTTACATTAGGCAGAAACAGTGCAGAATAGAGAACCTATTCAGGAATACCTTTCTTTAATATTGAAGCCTAAGGAGGATGGTCCACAAAATAAATTGTTTGCTGGCAATGTATCTCTTTCTTAAATAAAACAATAAAACATTTGCATTCAATAACAACACTTGCAACTGTAAGAGCTATTTTGACCTTGTTAATTTGTACACTAGAACAGTGGTTCCTATACTGAGTCCCCCCACAAAAATGTAAAATAAAATAATATACCCTACCAGTCAAAGGTTTTAGAACACCTATTCATTCAAGGGTTTTTCTTTATATTTACTATTTTCTACATTGTAGAATAATAGTGAAGACATCAAAACTATGAAATAACACATATGGAATCATATAGTAACCAAAAAAGAGTTCAACAAATCCAAATATATTTTATCTTTGAGATTATTCAATGTAGCCACCCTTTGCCTTGATGACAGCTTTGCACACTCTTGGCATTCTCTCAACCAGCTTCATGAGTTAGTCACCTGGAGGTGCTTTTAGGATTTACACAATTTGGCCTTTTTAAAAAAGCTTTTTATGCAATTCGATGTCATTTACATGACAGAAGACATTAGCTGAATATTTTTTAATACCACATAAATTACCTAAATGAGTGGCTATTCTGACAAACTAAAATCAATCTGGGCTTAATTCAAACAAACAATAGCCCAGGCCAACGAAGCGACACATAGATATGTACAATATTAGGAAGCAATATATTAGGAGGCAATTTTCAAGGCAGTGTTATGATATTGACTCAGAGACGGACCAAGCCCGGCTCAGGTAATAACTCCCATCCTTTCTAAGCGTTATCGTTGTACTGTTGTCTACAGTATACTGCCAGGAGCGTTGTCAGTTGTTATCGTGTACCCATTCATTTGAACTCCACTCTTAGATCTGCTATTAGATAACTCAAAAGAGAAGACCATTGCTTTTAGTTCAAATATGAATTCCATAAACTTGAATACCCCCTCTGTTTTCAAATCACGATAGCAACCAAAGCCCATGTAAGTCAGTTTATAACATTCCATCATTGGTTACTCTGAGAGTTCCTCATATTGACATTGGCTGCGGCCTCAGGCCCTGTGGTGCTAACCTTGGAAAAGTAATTCACATTTCTACTCCTTCCTCTATTAATAATAGGGATAGACCAAATAGTGCAGTTCTATACAATCTTATAGCCATACCAACTATATCAACATCAACCATCAGACAAGGCCTGATGGAGACTCCAGAACCTGGGATGATGCATCAGAACATTAGCTGCTTACTTCCTTAACTGGATTACATCAAGATCTGGGCTATGCAGACGAATCCGGACATTCTGGTATTGACTGAAACTTGGATCTCTGGGGACATTCTGGTCGCTGATATTAATATTGAGGGTTATAATGTGTTCAGAGCTGACAGACAGGTTAGAGGTGATGTCATCTACAAAATAGCTTCCAATACTCTACTCAGCAAACTGGATGCAGTCTATCACAGTGCCATCCGTTTTGTTACCAAAGCACCTTATACCACCCACCACTGCGACCTGTATGCTCTAGTCAGCTGGCTCTCGCTACATATTCGTCACCAGACCCACTGGCTCCAGGTCATCTACAAGTTTATGCTAGGTAAAGCTCCACCTTATTTCAGCTCACTGGTCACGATAACAACACCCACCCGTAGCACGCGCTCCAGCTGGTATATCTCACTGATCATCCCCAAAGCCAACACACCCTTTGGCCGTCTTTCCTTCCAGTTCTCTGCTGCCAGTGACTGGAACGAATTGAAAAAGTCGCTGAAGCTGGAGACTTTATATTTCCCTCACTAACTTTAAACATCAGCTGTCTGAGCAGCTAACCAATCAATGCAGCTGTACACAGCCCATCTGTAAATAGCCCACCCAATCTACCTACCTCATCCCAATATTGTTTTTATTTACTTTTCTGCTCTTTGCACGCCAGTATTTCTACTTGTACATCATCATCTGCTCATCTATCACTCCGGTGTTATTTTGCTAAATTGTAATTACTTCGCTACTATGGCCTATTTATTGCCTTACCTCCTCATGCCATTTGCACACACTTTATGTAGACTTTCTTTTTTTCTATTGTGTTATTGACTGTAAGCTTGCTTATTCCATGTGTAACTCTGTGTTGTTGTTTCGGTCGCACTGCTTTGTTTTATCTTGGCCAGTTTGCAGTTGTAAATGAGAACTTGTTCTCAACTAGATTACCTGGTTAAATAAAGTTGAAATAATTTTTTCAAGTTTCATTTTAGAAGGCTAATTGAGCATTAGAAAACCCTTTTGCACACAGCTGAAAACTGTTGTTCTGATTAAAGAAGCAATAAAACTGACCTTTAGACTAGTTGAGTATCTAGAGCATCAACATTTGTGGGTTTGATTACAGGCTCAAAATGGCCAGAAACAAAGACCTTTCTTCTGAAATTCATCAGTCTATTCTTGTTCTGAGAAATGAAGGCTATTCCATGCGAGAAATTTCCAAGAGACTGAAGATCTCATACAACGCTATGTTTCTCCTTTCACAGAACAGCGCAAACTGGCTCTAACCAGAATAGAGAGAGGAGTGGGAGGCCCCGGTGCACAACTGAGCAAGAGGACAAGTACATTTGAGTGTCTAGTTTGAGAAACAGCCGCCTTGCAAGTCCTCAACTGGCAGCTTAATTAAATAGTACCCGCAAAACACCAGTCTCAATGTCAACAGTGAAAAGGCGACTCCGAAATGCTGGCCTTCTATGCAGAGTTTCAAAGAAAAAGCCATTTCCAGCTACAATAGTCTTTTACAACATTAACAATGTCTACGCTGTATTTCTGATCAATTTGATGTTATTTTAACGTGAGCCCCAAACTTTTTAACGGTGGTGTAAGTTATTCCATAATGTTGATGTCTTCATTATTATTCTACAATATAGAAAATAGTAAAAATAAAGAAAAACCCTTGAGGAGTAGGTGTGTCCAAACTTTTGACTGGTACTGTATATACATTTTTGCAAATGTATTAAAATAGGAGAACTGAAATATCACCTTTATAGAAGTATTCAGACCCTTTACTCAGTACTTGAAACACCTTTGTTGAAGCACCTTTGGCAGCGATTACAGCCTCGCGTCTTCTTGGGTATGACGCTACAAGCTTGGCACACTTGTATTTGGGGAGTTTCACCCATTCTTCTTTGCAGATCCTCTTAAGCTCTGTCAGGTTGGATGGGGAGTGTCGCTGCACAGCTATTTTCAGGCTTTCTCCAGAGATGTTTGATCGTGTTCATGTCCGGGCTCTGGCTGGGCCACTCCTGCATTGTCTTGGCTGTGTGCTTAGGGTTGTTGTCCTGTTGGAAGGTGAACCTTCGCCCCAGTCTGAGGTCCTGAGCGCTCTGGAGCAGGTTTTCACCAGGGATCTTATTTTTGCACTGAAATGCGCTGTCAACTCTGGGACCTTATATAGAAAGGTGTGTGCCTGTCAACCTGACAGAGCTTGAGAGGATCTGCAGAAAAGAATGGGAGAAACTCCCATTCAGGCTCTAATCACTGCCAGAGTACTTACTAAAGGGTCTGAATACTTATGTAAATGTAATATTTCTGCATTTTTTATAAACTAGTTTTTGCTTTGTCATTATGGGACAATCTTAGAATAAGGTTGTAACCCAACAGAATGTGGAAAAAGTCAAGGGGTCTGAATATTTTCCGAATGCGCTGTATATGTTGTTGGTGAGTAGGTGAACGGGCTTCAGCTCCGGGTACGCTCCCGGCCATTTAGATGGTACAATGATTCTCTACACTTGCTTGTTTTGTTACATAAACTGAAGTGAGGAAAATTTTAGCAACCAGGAAATGGCAGAGCATTTCTCCATGTTGCACCGATAAGTGAATTAGCCTATCACTCAATATAAGATATTTAGGATTTCTTAGATTTCACTTTTTGAAGTTTGTGTTTTTTTGTCCTATTTTCTGATAGTCTGTTTTCTGCTGCTGCCACTTGGAGGAGCTGCAGTTTAATCACTTTCTTTGTTGTCATTTCAGTCAGTGGAGTAGCTGGAAAAGTAGCAAAGCCCATTCCTATTCCCAACACTACTCTCAGCTTGGCTTTACCTTTAGGCTAGTCTCCTGTCCTCTCCCCAGAATCCATTTAGTTTCAAGAATGGATCACCAGTTATCTTGGCAAGGCACTTAATGGACAAAACACAATTATTGAGTCAATAGTGTAAGAATATGTCGAAGATAAATACACAACGCAGAGACAGAGTACGAGAGGTCAAGAGGACTAGAACTAACGATCAATGGAAATAGTGTTTTTTCTGTAATAGGGAAATATTGATCAATGGTTCAGAGACATGGGGGGAATATGTCTTCTGAAATAGGATACTTGTTATTTGACCATGGGCTAGTTTTATTGTAACAAATTCTAATTGGTCAAAAACAGGCTCGGGCTGGGTTAAAAAACTACATGCTGTCCCTTTGTTCTGGGGAGAGAACCACAGGAGAGAATCCCTGAAAGAGCATCACTGAGGACAGGGGATAATGACCATCTACCTCCCTGTATGATTTGTCCTCTTCGGATAATCCTATTTTCCTCCCCTTGACTTGCTTTGGGGTTTGTGATATTGAAGAGTAACATAAATTGCTAACAACAGTATGATGATTTATTCTGACGTCTATGTAAATTAAAGGACGCAGAGTAGATGAGCCTAATTTCTGCCCATAGAAATGACATACATTGGAGAGGACAGGTAAAAATCTAAGAGGACAGCACAAAGAGAGCACAGCCAATTGATTTCCTAAGCAGTGTAATTTGGGAAGGGTTGTAATTTCTTTCAAAATAAAAGCGTTGGAAAGAAGCATACCTATCTGTTAATAATACCAATTTTGTTCTGAGGAAAGTGGTCAGCCTATTATTATTTTCTCCGGTTTTGTATTGCGTCCATGGACTATACATCTTCTGAAACTCTTTCCCACCCATAAAGGTTCAGTGATCTTATATGTGTTTAAAGACATATACAGGTTACTGCCAAAATAAAGGAAACACTTAAGTAAATGAGGGATACAAAGTACAGTATATCAAAAGCTTACTGTTAACAGGCCAGTGCTGTTGTAACATCCATGAGACGCTGATATAATCTGTTGATGTCATCTCCCATTACAGTAACATGACAACATCACAGGCTGCGGGCACCCCACAGAGCAGCTTCTGTTTTGATTGGTCAATAAATGCTGTAGAATCAGCATTGTGTTACTGTAAGCTCTGTCAGATAGTTTACACAGTATATAAATGATACAGTATGAAGCCTAGCACCCTCTTCATTGTACTGTGTGCTCAGCTTCAACTAATTTGGCCTAATACAATGACTAGAGTAAGAGGATGTGATGGTCCTGAGGAATGATTCAATAACGGGGCAGAAGGAGTTCAACAATTGGAGAGGAGTCGTAGATGTCTCATAAAGAATTCTAGTAGCTGTTTGATGTGACACGTATTACACATACTCCGTGACCTTTAGCAGTGGAGAGCCATATCTCAGCTCATTAATGTCCACACATCTAATGTGATTCTACGGAAACATTCATCCCTCTCTCATCCCTCTCCAAAAGATGGCAGAAAGTTAATTGAAAACGTAACAGAGAATGTATCAAAAGGACAGCCAGAGAAATGGTGGACTGTGGGCATAATTTAAGTTCCCTTCCCTTCTGTCCTTAGTCAATGGCCTGTAGATTGCAATCTACAATCTCGTCACTCTGTTTCAGGCACAGTAGGATACAATTGGTGAGTCATTCAGAACTGATGCTAGACCTGACGAATCAACCCCCCATCGTCTCCCACATAAAGTCTGCCACCCCCAGACCCCAATCCCCACCCCTACACACACACGCACACACACGCACACAACCACACACACTGCCAGTGGTTTTGCATGAGTGGGATAGGCGTGTGATGTGTGTCCACCCTGCAGTGTGTCCACCCTGCAGAGACCCTGAGTCTCAGCTCTAGTGAAGACAGCTCATTACAGAATGGTAGCTCTTCACAGCGAGGCCAGCTGAGTTTACGAGGCAGGCGTTGTTGTGATGTCACAAGGACTGAGACGTGAGTGTGCCATATGATAACTGGAGCATAGGAGACAGCTCACCTGTTTATTGTACTGTGTGTGTACGTGCGCACGTGCATGTGTGTTTAGTCTTGTATGATGTCAGTTTGAACTGCTAAGGTCATACAGAATACAGGGCTTTGTTGCAAACAGAAAGAATTATTGACAACATTTTTGTACAAATGTTACCGTGCATGTTCATTCCCATATTAAGTTTGGTCACTTTAATTTGCACAAACAGGCACAGAGTTTTACCTTAGACAAGATCACTTCTATAACGAAATAAACAAACCCAACACCTGTGACAGCTGACTCTTGATTAACATACATTAACACCCATGGATTTTTAATTTAATATTTGCATGTAAAAAGGCTTTTGTCCTCTGTCTGAGCATGAATAACAGGTTGAATAATATATTGCATGAATAATGCTTCCCCCCCACTCTCTCTATGTATCCTAGAACTATCTCTCCTGCTCCAGACTCACTGTCCTACTTTCTTTTCACTTCATAGATTCATCTTCTGTATTGCCTTTTCCATTTCTACATCAGCATGTTTAATGTGGCATTGTATAGGGAGTGCTGTTTGTAATTAATTCATAACGGTATGTATGTAGCTTCTGAATAACCCCCAAAAAGTTCCAAGGTTAATTGAATCCTTGCTTTAGCTACAATACCAGTGCACTTTTAAATCCTGCCTGAAAAATACAGTTTCTTTACTGTGCTGTAATTGTTCAAAATGTCAGTCAATGACAAAAGACTAGTAGTCAGTCAATCAGTAATTAATGAAGTTGGTCTGTAGTAGAAGCCTACTGCCTCATCTGGCTCACAGCAGAAGTCCTATTCTGCCTGGTATAACCTTGTTCACAAACAGTTCTCATGGGAATCCCATTCCTTGGGGTTTGAGCCATCACTACTACACCAATATTATCAAGCTAATATTGTCAAGCTAAGCTCTGTCGGTTTTTGTGACTTTAGTACAACAGCAACATTGCCACAACCCTGCATGTGCACTCATGGCACAAGACACTGTTTCAAAGTAACACAAATACAGGATATGGCAGACAACAGTTCTCATGGGGCCTCAATTCAATCAATACAATCAATGCAACACACAGCAATGTTTCCCTTCCCCCTTCTTGGGTATCACAGCTTCAAACTGTGAGGTTGAATTATTTCAAAGAAAAAAAAGTGTTTACCTTTGCACTCCTTGCCTGACAATAGCAACAAGGCTGAACTCACTGTGTGTTTGTGGCTCTTCAGTAATGTCCCACAGGGGCTCTGGCACCATGACCAATTATGCTGCGCTCTCCACAGTCAAATCGATGAGCAGGCAGCCACTGACCAAAGACTCTGTGATAATTGTGTGGGCGTCCTGTTGCTACGGCTGTATTTAGTGTAGATTGTCCAGAGGAGAGGACTGGAGTGGAAGATATACTTTGTGTCGTGGCTCTCATTTAAAGTACATTCTCTCTACTGATGAGAGCTAATGTCACGCTGGTATAAATTATTTGGGAGACAGGCGCAGGAATGCATAATACGTTTTTTTTATTAAGCACAAATTATGGCGTACCGTGTAAAGGCACAGAGATGAAGACCAAACAAACAAGCAACAAATCAGGGTAGAAACCCAAAACAGAAGAGCGAGGAGTACCTCGAATAAATAACACATGCGCACAATGATTAACACATGGGATGGGACCCGTAATCATCTGCTCAATCCACAACGGCACGAAAGCCAAAACACACAGCACAGGTACTCACACGCACCAACAGACATAGTAACAATAATCGACAGCCCAATGGAAACCAAATGGCACATATTTACAAATACAATCTGTGGGAATAGGGGCCAGGTGTGCGTAAGGATAGTTCCAGAGGGATCCGTGACAGCTAACACATTGGAATGGCCTTGATTCAGTATTGTTGTTGACATTGACGGTGTAGACAGGTAGCGTAATATCCTTAAATGGTTCTAGATCCATTGTTGTAGCCATTGTGGTACAATTAAGCCCAGTTTGAAGAAATATATACATTTTGCAGAGTAAAAACTACAGAGGATTTAAATCTATTGTCACAGTGGGGAGACCAAGGAGCAGAGTAGAGCAGAGACATGGAGGATTAACTGTGCCTTCTGTGGGCCATCATTAAACTATTCTCAGGTAGATAACAGCAAGAAGCACAAGATTGAAATGTGTTTGGTTCTAATAAGGAAGAACATGTTTTTTATTTAACTTTCCATTACACATAGAAAAACAAGTTGCTATCTAGAACCTAAAAGGGTTCTACGGCTGTCCACATAGGATAACCCTTTGAAGGATATGTTTTTATTACAGGTAAAACCCCTTTGGTTCTAGGCATAACCCTGTTGGGTTAAATGTAGAACCATTTCCACAGAGGGTTCTACATGGAACCAAAAAGTGTTATTCTACGGGGAGAGCCGAATAACCCCTTTAGAACCCTTTTTTCTAAGAGTGTAGGTGTAAATATCAACAACAGGAAGATCCACTTTGCACTGATTATAACAAGTGGTGTATCTCTTTTGTGTGTAACCTCCTAAAAAAGACAATATACACTGTGTGTAATATACATATAAGCACTGGCCTGGTATGTATTTTTTACATATAACCTGTTGTTAGTAGAAAGAGAAATTGGCATGCTCAGCTCAAATGTTTGTAGTCAACAAATATATTTGGATGCCAGGTTCAAAAGGCATATACTGGAAGAAAGGAAAAACCCTTACACACTGAAATATACTTAAAGTTTTAATGTCTTCTTTTTTTAGCAGCAGAGGTAAAAACAAGTGGACAAGTTTCAGCTGCAGCCTTCATCAGCGTTTGGAGAACAATAGAGATCCACCCATACTTATAGATGACGTCACATTGTTGTTGCTAGTAGTACCAGTGCTTGTCTTGACCACAGCAGTTGGCCAGTACTCTGCTGTTGTTAACCTCCGTGCCACCTGAGGTTAATCATAATCTGTTGTTTATTGCGGTTTTATATCTAGATTGAACCTATTAGTGCCCAGTAAAACAAACATGGATTATTATTTTCTCCAAGTCCACTTAGCGTAATAGGGACAGCAAAACAAACTAGTATTTGCTCACCTTGGTCCCTTGCCCTGTAATTGTGTGCATGGCTGGTGGAAATGGGGGTTATTACAGTAGGCTTTAGAAATAGAGTAGGGTTGAATACTGGCTGGTAATTTACAGACTTTTACCACCTGGGCTCTAATGCAGGCTAATGGGTCAGTGGAGTATATCACAACTCCTTACTCACAGGTAATATGCTGGTTTACACACACACACACACACACACACACACACACACGCACACACGCACACACGCACACACGCACACACGCACACACGCACACACGCACGCACGCACGCACGCACGCACGCACACACACACACACACACACACACAAACCCAGTTTGGTTGCCGTGGAGACAAATGTACTCAGGTCACATAACCCCCATGCGAACTGAATCAACTGATTTGTCTCAGTTGATTACTTGGTATGCATTTACAATGACTGGATTAGGAAGAGATTAGATGAGGAAAAGTGTAATTTGAGATTTGCCCATGGCTGAAACTTTGGTGTAAACTACTTGCATACAGTGAGTGTCAAAACCTAAAAGATCATGACAAATTTTGCTTTTATTATTGACAGATTTCACCAAGGTTTTATATACCACCGTACAGTATAGTCCCCAAAACAGTTGTGAAAAACAGACTACCTACTCTGCTACAGAAACAGTTCCTGAAAATTATCAGCAGATAAAAGTCTACTTTCTTTTATAAGTCTTGTACCAGACAGCAGTAAGGTTAGACTTAATATTATACCTTTTCTGTGAATAACAATGCTGTATTATTCCTGGCCAAACATTACCTGAAGCAGAAGCATTGGAACTCAAGCTTATATGGTGAGATGTATATAATTATAGAAATGAATAAAGCATCTCTATGGGCCTTTCCTTTTCTCAACAGTCCCCTGTCTGTATTACTCAGTGTGATCGAAGGCCCCAAGTCTGAGAGGCGGAACACACAATGCAAAAGAATGCCCGGGTCGGGGACAGCCAGAGAGACAACGTAAGTGCACACACATGCATGCATGAGCGCACACACACACACACACACACACACACACACACACACACACACGTTTATACACATGACACATAAGAGTGTAGTTGCTTGTGTACATCCCAGAGATGGGATCAAGTCTCAAGTCTTAATCTTCGAGTCTTCAATCAAGTCCCAAAGAAATAATCGGCAAGTAAACAGGAAGTCATAGGACACCTTAATTTCCCGTATGGAACTCTCCATCTTAGATGTAGTGAAGGTTTTTGAGCTCACATTGATTAATCATTATAGTAAATACTTTTGATAGTTGTTTGGAAGGTGGATAAGTAGTGAAGAAGGATATATTTCACTGAGGTACCATTTTTAATAATAACACAGTATACAGTATATTCTGCCACTTAAAAACTGATATTTACAGACTTAAACACACAAGTATACATAGTATATACATATAGTACCAGTCAAAAGTTTGGACACACCTACTCATTCAAGGGTTTTTCTTTATTTTTACTATTTTCTACATTGTAGAATAATAGTGAAGACATCAAAACTATGAAATAACACATATGGAGTCATGTAGTAACCAAAAAAGTGTTAAACAAATCAAAATATATTTTATCTTTGAGATCTTTCAAATTAGCCACCCTTTGCCTTGATGACAGCTTTGCACACTCTTGGCATTCTCTCAACCAGCTGCATGAGTTAGTCACCCGGAATGCATTTCAATTAACAGGTGTGCCTTGTTAGGAGTTAATTTGTGGAATTTCTTTCCTTCATAATTCATTTGAGCCAATCAGTTGCGTTGGGACAAAGTAGGGGTGGTTTACAGAAGAGCCCAATTTGGTAAAAGACCAAGTCCATATTATGTCAAGTAACAGCTGAAATAAGCAAAGAGAAATGACAGTCCATCATTACTTTAAGACATGAAGGTCAGTCAATCTGGAAAATTTCAGTCGCAAAAACCATCAAGCGCTATGATGAAACTGGCTCTCATGAGGACTGCCACAGGAAAGGAAGACCAAGAGTTACCTCTGCTGCAGAGCATAAGTTCATTAGAGATGCCAGCCTCAGAAATTGCAGCCCAAATAAATGATACACAGAGTTCAAGTAACAGACACATCTCAACATCAACTGTTCAGAGGAGACTGTGTGAATCAGGCCATGGTCGAATTGCTGCAAAGAAACCACTACTAGGGACACTAATAAGAAGAAGACTTGTTTGGGCCAAGAAAGACGAGCAATGGACATTAGACAGGTGGAAATCTGTCCTTTGGTCTGATGAGTCCAAATTTGAGTATTTTGGTTCCGACCCACTATGAACTGATGATCTCCACATGTGTGGAAGCATGGAGGAGGAGGTTTGATGGTGTGGGGGTGCTTTGCTGGTGACACTGTCTGTGATTTATTTAGAATTCAAGGCACACTTAACCAGCAGCGATAAGCTATCCCATCTGGTTTGCGCTTAGTGGGACTATCATTTGTTTTTCAACAGGACAATGACCCAGCACACCTGTGTAAGGGCTATTTGACCAAGAAGGAGAGTGATGGAGTGCTGCAGCAGATGACCTGGCCTCCACAATCACCCAACCTCATCCCAGTTGAGATGGTTTTGGATGAGTTGGACCGCAGGGTGAAGGAAAAGCAGCCAACAAGTGCTTAGCATATGTGGGAACTCCTTCAAGACTGTTGGAAAAGCATTCCAGGTGAAGCTGGTTGAGAGAATGCCAAGCGCGTGCAAAGCTGTCATCAAGGCAAAGGGTGGCTACTTTGAAGAATCTCAAATGTAAAATATATTTTGATTTATTTAACACTTTTTTGGTTACGAAATGATTCAATGTTATTTCATAGTTTTGATCTCTTCACTGTTATTCTACAACGTTGAAAATAGTAAAAATAAAGAAAAACCCTTGAATGCGTAGGTGTGTCCAAACGTTTGACTGGTACTGTATACTGTATGAAGAATTCAAATCCCAAGTGCAACATTTTGCCTAAATTATCAAATTAATTTTGTCACAGTTAGTTTGTTTTTAAATGGAGGAGGTTGTGGGAAGTTCAGGTGTTTGTAGTACCATGAGATGACTGAATGCATGGCTGTCTAAAATAATCTTAATACTTACTGAAGTTAAGCTGAAATCCTATAACGCAGTAAGTCTGTGTATACACTACAGTACTGTACTATCTGTTTCAATCTCTGCTTTGATGCCCATCCCCCGCAGCAGTAAATGGGACAGCTCTATCTGGCCCGCGTCATAGTACAGACGTCTGAAATGAGATTACTTGTCAAGTGTTGCCGTCTTCATATCTATCACATAGCCTCTTGTTGTTGTTGTTGTTGTAGATTTTCCCCCTGGAATGATTGGATTCGCTGTCAGGTTGTTTTCAAGGTCACATGTTGTTCATTTTGTCCTTCACCGGTTTGTGTCTGTCTTTCAATTTAATAGGTGGCTGGCTGCATATAAATGCCACGTAAAAATAAACATTGACACAGTCCGAGATACAAAGCTATATGAAATTGGGGAAAAATGTAATTGCTTTCGCTGTATGAATAAGACCTTGCGCTCAAGTGTGGACGTACAGTATCCACAGCCAACTATCCCAGAAGGATTCATGCAGGTGTTTTCACAATACCTATTTCCCCAGGTACAATGCAGTGCAAATATACAGAAGATTGGTGATCACAGGGACAGGAAGTTATGGAAGGCCATTCAAGTCCCCTCCCAATGAAACAGAGGAGCAGGAAGTAATTCAGATCTTAGATTTCCCCACCACAGTTGGTAAATAAGACCAGCTTCTGAATGAGTGTGGAATACACACAATACTCATGTGAACCAGCTCTATACATTTTCATACTCATTTGTGTCATCATTCTGTTGACTGGTATGTGTTTGTGGCTTTGCAATTGGTATGGACTCATTCTTCCCCCACTGAAGTTGCATACTGCACCTCAGAGCTAAGTTTCCTTGGTGTAAGGTATTGGAATGCCAATGTATTACTATATCAAATCAAATCAAAAGTTATTGGTCACATACGCATGGTTAGCAGATGTTAATGCGAGTGTAGCGAAGTGCTTGTACTTCTGGTTCTGACAGTGCAGTAATATCTAACAAGTGATCTAACAATTCCCCAATAACTACCTAATACACACAAATCTAAAAAGAGTGAATTAGAATATGTACATATAAATATATGGATGAGCAATGGCTGAGCGGCATAGGCAAGGTGCAATAGATGGTATAAAATACAGTATATACATATGATATGAGTAATGTAAGACATGTAAGCATTATTCAAGTGGTACTATTTAAAGTGGCATTATTTAAAGTAACGAGTGATCCATTTGTTAAAGTGGCCAGTGATTGGGTCTCCATGTAGGCTGCAACCTCTCTGAGCTAGTGATTGCTGTTTAGCAGTCTGAGGGCTTTGAGATAAAAGCTGTTCTTCAGTCTCTCTGTCAAAGCTTTGATGCACCTGTACAGACTTCGCCTTCTGGATGTAAGGGAATTCCCCCCTCAAATGGACAAAAATGAATGGGAAACCATTGGCATAGTACAAACCATGTACACAATGGACAATACCACCCAAATCGGCGTTGATTCATGCAAAATGTTTTGCAAATGCCATATGGCAATTGCCAGTTGTAACACTTCAAAAATCCAACAGGTGGCGTGTGCGCTCCACCTTGGTTTTTCATATAGGAAATGGACCCCAAGTCAACATACAAAAGCCAAATTTTGAAAAAATTAATTTTTTGTCAAAAACTTATCACCCCTTAAAAAAGTGCTTTCTGGACCGTTTTTTGAAATTCTTTCGCTTTTTTTGTCAATTACACATGTGTAAGAACTGTATGAATATACTTTTGTCCAATTTTATTATCATCATTTTTTTTTTTTTTTTTTTTTGCGCGTGTGCATGTGTTTTCTCCATTTGCAATATGATTTCATAGGAAGTCAGAAGTCAAAAGTCAATAATTGCAAAATGTCATAAAAAACTTGGACCGTTTTTCGAAATTCTTTAGAATTTTGTGTCAATTACACACGTATAAGAACTGTATCAACATACTTTAGTCATATTTTATTATCATAATTATTTTATTTTTTACTTGTGCATTAGGCATATGTTTTCTCCATTTGGAACATGATTTCATAGGAAGTCAAAAGTGAAAAATTGCATAATTTCATAAAAAACTTCACACACCCCTAAAAAAGTGCTTTCTGGACCGTTTTTCGAAAATCTTTAGAATTTTGTGTCAATTACACACGTATAAGAACTGTATCAACATACTTTAGTCATATTTTATTATCATAATTTTATTTATTTATTTTACTTGTGCATAAGGCATATGTTTTGTGGGGGCCAAATGTCCTAAGAAATTTGACATGCTCAAAAATCCTGCAGAAATGCAAAATTGACTGGCCTGATGAACTCGGGATGGCCGGGCAGTGATTGTTGTTCCTTTCAATCACTCGTGGTGTTGATTTCATCATGTCCATTTGTTTATGTTTTCTCACTTTTGCAAAGTCACTGTGCATTTGCAATATGGTTAACTGGGCATTCACCATCACGGATTTGTCATGCTATAAAAATCGTGCAGGAATGCCAAATTGACTGGCCCGATGAACTCGGAATGGCTGGGCAGTGATTCTGGTACCTCTCCATCGCTCGTTTGGGTTGATTTCAGAATGTCACTTTTGGTGATGGTACCTCACTGTTAAAACCTCTTGAAACTCCCCATCCCGGATCCGGGATCGTGACTAAAGGCTCAGGCTCATTAGCATAACGCAATGGCTAACTGAAAATCGCAAATAAAATTAAAATAATTTGTTTGCTTTCTCAAGCTTAGCCTTTTCTTAACAATACTGTCATCTCAGATTTTCAAAATATGCTTTTGAACCATAGAAATTGACTAAATTGTGTAAGAGTACTGGGATGGCTAGCATAGCATTTTGTGTAGCATGTCCACGCTCATTTTCATTTCAAAAGTCAGATAACCAAATAAATAAAATCATTTACCTTTGAAGAGTCACTGATGTTTTCAAATGAAAATTGACTCCCAGCCACATACCAAATGCGCAGTGTTTCCTGGTAGCGTCTGTCGTGTAGGAGATTTCAGAATGTCCATTTGGTGATGTTTTCTTTTCTCACTGTGCATTGCGCCTGGCTACCGCAAACTGGCCCGATAACCGAAATGCAGTCACCTACAACGTGAAACTTTTCCGGATTAACTACATAATTGATCGACCGAAACATGGCAAACGTTGTTTGGAATCAATCACTCAAGGTGTTTTTTCACATATCTCTTCATTGACATGCAGTTCGTGGAGGAATGCTTGCTTCTCTGGCTCTGTTCTGCCCTCCATGGAAAAATGTCACTGGTGATGGTGACTTTTATTGCAAATGTTTTCACCAAATTTTATGGCGCAGGACAAATTGGGCGGACACGTGGTAAATGTGGTCTCTTATGGTCAATCTTCCAACGATCTGCCTACAAATACGTCACAATGCTGCAGACACTGTCATGTCTTATTATGTCTGTTCCTGTCCTTTCTCTTCACTCTGTCTCTCTCTGCTGGTCTTATTAGGTTACCTTCCTGTTCTCCTTCTTCAGCTGTTCTACATCTCCCCTAACTAGCTCATTCATCCTTTCCCACCTGTTCTCTCTTTCAGAACTCCTCTGATTAGGTCTCTATTTCTCTCTCTGTTCCTGCTACTTTCAGTGTCAGATTCTTGTTTGTGTTTTTCATGCCAGAAAAAGCTATCGTCTCGTTTGCTTCCACCTTGTCCTATCCTGTCGGAGTCGGCCTGGCAGGTGCATCCTGCACTATACAACGTCGGAAGAGGATTTATGCCATTCCTGTTTTTTCATTAAAGAACTCTGTTTTCTGTTAAAACCGCTTTTGGGTCTTCACTCAAGTACATAACAGACACCTTGGGGAAACGACAGAAAGGGCAGACTCATTCCTCTTGCGTTCACAGCCATATAAGGAGATCATGAAAGACAGAGCCTCAAAAATCCTTGTCATTTCCTGGATGCCAAGTCATCTTGGTTTTGCCTGAAGCTCACGTTAAAGGGCACGCACAGAGAAGTTATTTGTATGTTCTGGACACGTCAGAGTGTTTTCTTTTTTAACTGAACAGTAGCAATTATATGCATAGTCGAGCATCCTTTTTGTGACAAAATATCTTGTTTAAATGACATTGTGGTGCGGCTTTTTCTTCCAAAAATGAAATAGCGCCACCATAAGTGTAAGAGGTTAAACATGTTGCAAATGCACAAAAGTCAACTAGCAAGTCAGTGTCCATCAGTCAATTAGATGTCATTCTGACACCAAACTGATACCAATCGACACCAAACCCACTTTTTCCAACTCATTTAGAAGCCAACTATCACATATGTCAGAGCAGGCCCATAATTCACAGCGCCTTTAGTTTAAAACATAATAAAAACGTAAAACACATAGTTACGTTCTAGCTGCGGGTCCAGTTCGGACATTATGTGTAGTCCTATGTGAGGCGACCCCGAATCCCGAGTTTCGGCTCGATAGGTCATTTGGTGTCCGAGTAAAACCCTAATTGGTGCTGAAAATCCACTTTTTTCCATGCCTTGCTATGGGGTCCTTGAATGAGCTATCGGACAGAAACGTTGGGGTCCGTGTCTATGGGCCGAGCCGGTTTCAATGCACCTAGTCTTGTGTCTCTGAGACTTTTCTAAATGTCGCCATTTTAGTAATGGTCAAAATGAATTGAAGTCATTGCAAATGTACGAGGCTGTTTCTCGGTCCGAGAACCTTCTAGAGCCACCTAACTCACCACGCACTATCGACCTGAGGTCTAGAACAGGTTTCTAAAGTTTCGGAACTCTAGGTCTGACGGTTCTTTTTTAGCTCGAACAAAGCTAACTATTGGAGGCACTGTCAGTCTCTACGCACCCCAATACGTCCCTCCATCCAAGTTGTGTATCTGTGTGATTTAGTTTTCCTTTGAATTTTTATGGGAAAAATTACTGATTTACAGTTCATGGGGGTTGCCTAATCACAAATATGAAGTTTTGGACAGATCTGATTTTGGACAGATCTGATCATACTGGACCTATTGGGGCAGTATGCAAACTGAAGTGGGTCTAGGGTGACCTGCAAGGTGGAAGTGATATGATCCTTGACTAGTCTCTCAAAGCACTTTATGATGACAGAAGTGAGTGCTACGGGGCGGTAGTAATTTAGCTCAGTTATCTTTGCCTTCTTGGGTACAGGAACAATGGTGGCCATCTTGAAGCATGTGAGGACAGCAAACTGGGATAGCGAGTGATTGAATATGTCCATAAATACACCAGCCAGCTGGTCTGCGCATGCTCAGAGAACGCAGCTAGGGATGCCGTCTGGGCCAGCAGCCTTGCGAGAGTTAACACATTTAAACGTTTTACTCACATCGGCCACGGAGAAGGAGGGGCGGGTGCAGTTATTGTTAGCGGGCTGCAACGGTGGCACTATATTATCCGCAAAGCGTGCAAAGAAAGTGTTTAGTTTGTCTGGAAGTGTGACGTCGATGTCCATGACGAGGCTGGTTTTCTTTCTGGAGTCCGTGATTTCCTGTAGACCCTGCCACATACGTCTCATGTCTGAGCCATTGAATTGCGACTACACTTTGTCCCTGAACCGGAATTTCACTTGTTTGATTGCCTTGCAGAGGAAATAACTACTATTCAGCCATTTTCCCAGACATCTTTCCATGGTTAAATGGGGTGGTTTGAACTTTCAGTTTTGCGTGAAAGCCGCCATCCATCCACGGTTTAGTTAGAGTAGCAGTTGTCGAGTGTATTACCCCGCGCGTAGTGCATTCAATATGCTGATGAAATTTAGGTAGCCTTGTTCTCAACTTTGCTTTGTTAAAATCCTCAGCTACAGCTACAGGATATATGGTTTCCAGTTTCCAGTCCAGTGAAGTTCCTTGAGGGCCATCTTGGTGTCTTCTTGAGGGGGAATGTACACAGCTGTGATGATAACTGACGAGAATTCTCTTGGTAGGTAATATGGCCTGCATTTGATTGTGAGGAATTCTAGGTCGGGTGAGCAGAAGGACTTGAGTTCCTGTATGTTGTTATGATAACACCATGAGTTGTTAATCATGAAGCATACACCCCTGCCCTTCCTCTTCCCAGAGAGGTGTTTATCTCTATCGGCGCGATGCATGGCGAAGCCCGGTGGCTGAACCGATTCAAATTTAGTCTACCTTGTTGTCAAGAGACTGAACATTGGCGAGCAGTATACTTGGGAGCAGCGGGCGATGTGCACGTCTACGGAGTCTGACCAGGAGGCTGCTCCATCTGCCCCTTCTGCGGCGCCGTTGTCTTGGGTCGGCTTCTGGGATTAGATCCATTGTCCTGGGTGGTGGTCCAAACCGAGGACCCGCTTTGGAAAGTCGTATTCCTGGTCGTAATATTGGTAAGTTGACGTCGCTCTATATCCAATAGTTCTTCCCGGCTGTATGTATATTAAGCACAGCTACCAGCCTGGGCAATTTTTACATCTGGAAAAGTCCTGATTATGATTCTAACCATGAGCAAATCATGCACTGTCTGTGATGATGCTTATGACCTGGCGGTGTGATGCATCTGTGAGCTATCTATCGTCTTAGAGGGAGGAATACAGAGACGATTGGCTGTGAAAGGAGAGCAGAAGAGAGAGGGTCTAGAAGATGAGTGCTAAGCGTTGCAGTGTTCTATCCCAGAAGGCATTGCAGATTAGTGAAAGATGGGGATGAATAAGAAAGAGAGACAGATAGGAGAGGGAAGGCGATAGCATTAGAGCAAGAGAGGGGGTGAGAGGAAGGAAAGGAAGAAATAGACATGTGTCCTTCCTGCACCAGGAGCGAGGCAGCAGTGGGGTAGAGTGGGGACACATTTCAGACTAATGAATACCTAACATAGGAACTAACGGGCCGGACAATCAGGGCATTGTGTTGATGAAAAGTCATGAGTCTCCTTATGTACATTGCCATGGCTACGCAGACGAAACAGTGGCCAGACTGAATATAATGAGAGAATAGAGATGGACCAGACACAGCTCCAACTCCCCCTGGATGGATCCCGATCTCCTATTAGGGCCACATCAGGGGATCAAGCACACTGTTTGTTTGGAACTCTGGGGGCTAGGAAGGGAGGAGAGAAGGGATGAGAGGAACAGGGAGAAGTGTTGAGTGTTGTATAGGAGCTGAGTGCTTTACTCTGTATGGGGGGGGGGTGCCTCCCCATTCTCATTGGATCAGAGCGCTGTCAATCTGGCTCAGTTTGGAAATAAAAGGAGGTGGGTTTGTTCTGGCAGTTCAGTGGCTGACTTTAGGACCATGCGAATGCCTTTAAGCAGGCGAAGGCTGTGATTGGCTAGCTGGCTTTAGGACTATGCAGAGCGCAGCTGCAGTAAGTGACACTGAACAGCGTGATTTCTCTCTCAGTTGAGTTGACAAAAGCAGTGGAAGATGACTAGTAAACTATTGTTTGACTTGATAGGAAACTAAACTAGAGTTTTTAATTCTGGTGCTTGCAGCTCATTGCTCTATGGCATGTGTTTGTCCTAGAATGTTATGTACAGTATGTCCCTTATCGACTGAAGTGAATGAAGCTACAGCAGCCAAGGTGATAATAGAATTTTAGAGCTTTTAAATTGTGTAGAAGTACAGTAGGCCTAAATCCGCTTTCAAAATAATTCTTGGAGGGGGAAAAAATTGCATGTAGGGGGGAGTTACCACTGAACATGATGTATCTAACTTGAATATTTTCCCTATTTTCATTTTTAAATGAATTTACTTGAATAGATTAGGGCAGATACAACAGTTGAAACAGTTATTCAATACAATGCATCACAGTCTAAGCCACTTTTGAATGCTATTTGTGATAACAATTTCCGATTTCCCATGGCCACCTATGACTATGTCACGGTTTTCTATATGCGAGAGAGAGTCGGACCAAAATGCAGCGTGGCTATTGCGATCCATGTTTAATGAAAACAAAGTGAACATGAATCAAATACAAAAAACAATAAACGATACACGAAAACCGAAACAGCCTAATACTGGTGCAAACTAACACACGACAGACATAAGGACAATCACCCACGAAACACTCAAAGAATATGGCTGCCTAAATACGGTTCCCAATCAGAGGCAATGATAAACACCTGCCTCTGATTGAGAACCACTTCAGACAGCCATAGACTAAGCTAGAACACCCCACTAAGCTACAATCCCAATACCTAATGAAAAAACCCCAAGACAAAGCACACCACATACAAAAAACCCATGTCACACCCTGGCCTGACCAAATAGATAAAGAAAACACAAAATACTAAGACCAGGGCGTGACAGAAACCCCCCAAGGTGCGGACTCCCGGCCGCACACCAAATCCCATAGGGGAGGGTCCGGGTGGGCGTCTGTCCACGGTGGCGGCTCCGACGCGGGACGTGGACCCCACTCTAACAAAGTCTTAGTCCATCTTCCTCGCGTCCTTAGATAGGCAAAACCCTCGCCGCCGACCTTCGCCACCGACCTTGGCCTAGTAGTCCTCACCAAGGACCCCACTGGACTGAGGGGCAGCTCGGGACTGAGGGGTAGCTCAGGACTGAGGGGTAGCTCGGGACTGAGGGGAAGCTCGGCACTGAGAGGAAGCTCAGCACTGAGAGGAAGCTCAGGCAGGTAGTTGGCTCTGGCAGATCCTGGCTGGCTGGAGGATCTAGAAGAGTCTGGCTGACTGGCGGATCCTGGCTGACTGCCGGATCTGGAAGATCCTGGCTGACTGGCTGATCTGGAAGAGTCTGGCTGACTGGCGGATCCTGGCTGACTGGCGGATCTGGAAGATGCTGGCTGACTGGCGGATCTGGAAGAGTCTGGCTGACTGGCGGATTCTGACTGACTGGCAGATCTGGAAGATCCTGGCTGACTGGCGGATCTGGAAGAGTCTGGCTGACTGGCGGATCCTGGCAGACTGACGGCTCTGGCTGCTCCATGCTGACTGGCAGCGCTGGTGGCTTCTTGCAGACTGGCAGCTCTGGCGGCTTCTTGCAGACTGGCAGCTCTGGCGGCTTCTTGCAGACTGGCAGCTCTGGCAGTTCCTTGCAGACTGGCAGCTCCTTGCAGACTGGCAGCTCCTTGAACCACAGAACCACTTCAGACAGCCATAGACTAAGCTAGAACACCCCACTAAGCTACAATCCCAATACCTAATGAAAAAACCCCAAGACAAAGCACACCACATACAAAAAAAACATGTCACACCCTGGCCTGACCAAATAGATAAAGAAAACACATAATACTAAGACCAGGACGTGACAGAGTGGTTCTTGATCCCCGACTAAAAACAAAAGTTTATGGTCCCTATAGATCTGAAAGAACTGGATGGGAATCAACAATATAATGGCGACTCCGTCTAGTTTAATAGAGGGCTAAGTGGAGCTAGTACACCTTAAATTGGATCTGATCCTCAAATATCGTCTTCTTTTTCATCCACCTCTGTATATCCACATTTCAATCTCAATGACAAACAACGGTGGGCTCTGTGACGGCAGATGTGATAATTGCTGGGTTTGTATCACTGACACACCGGCAGAATGTAAACAAGCTTAATTGTTTATTTGATTCTGCTCATTGACCTCCTTATGTATTTATGAGCAAGCGATGCGTTCAACTGCATTTTTCACACAGGTAATTAGATTAGCAGGCATCTGAATAAAAGGCCCGGCACCCTGCGAACTTAATTCGCTTTTTTAACCAGAGCTCAGTGTAGCATGACTGGGATTGTTGCTGTTGTGTCTGTCTGTCTGTCTGTCTGTCCATCTGTTTGCCCTGCCTGTCTGTCCGTCTGTGTCTGTCTGTCTGTCTGTCTGTCTGTCTGTCTGTCTGTCTGTCTGTCTGTCTGTCTGTCTGGGAACGTAGGTGTCTCATCTCTCTGATCGGTTGTACACCTTGTGTAAAGAAACATTATCTTCTGATCCCAGCTCTCATTTCACAGCCTGTTGACTATGATTACAGTGCAATTAACCTTTCTTTGGCAGTGGTAGCAGAGCTGTACAGTAGACGTGACATATGTAGAGGAGAGTGTGAACCAACACTGTAGCTCACAGTTAGTTCTACGAAAGACATGGAAAAGCCACCAGAGTCCACAGTTTTTTTAATAAGTTATATTTAACCTCTGCTTAACCTGGGAATTCCCAGTGGATAGTGTTGCTATGTCAGATTTGTCTTTCCCATGATGGAGAGGCTGAAGCAAAACAGTTATTTGTATGAGGTGAAAAATAAGATGGCAATCTCACCTTGATACAGAACATTTCTGTCAACTCAATAGGAAAGATATTAACAGTGTTTTGTCCGTTTGCTAGTAAATGTTGAGGTGACTACCAGTGTAGTGATGCCTGGAGAAGTTGATATACTCACATTTAAAAAAAAAATGTAAACAGCCTGCCAGGCGAAGGAAAAGCGCAATGCCTGAAAAATGATGAGAAACAGTGACATATTCTAAATTACCTAAAATGATAAACCCCATATTGGTCTTTCTAGGTCAGGCCAATCTAAGCCGTACTGTGCAAGTAAACTAATTGTACAGTGCCTTGCAAAAGTATTCGGCCCCCTTGAACTTTGCGACCTTTTGCCACATTTCAGGCTTCAAACATAAATATATAAAACTGTATTTTTTTGTGAAGAATCAACAACAAGTGGGACACAATCATGAAGTAGAACAACATTTATTGGATATTTCAAACTTTTTTAACAAATCAAAAACTGAAAAATTGGGCGTGCAAAATTATTCAGCCCCTTTACTTTCAGTGCAGCAAACTCTCTCCAGAAGTTCAGTGAGGATCTCTGAATGATCCAATGTTGACCTAAATGACTAATGATGATAAATACAATCCACCTGTGTGTAATCAAGTCTCCGTATAAATGCACCTGCACTGTGATAGTCTCAGAGGTCCGTTAAAAGCGCAGAGAGCATCATGAAGAACAAGGAACACACCAGGCAGGTCCGAGATACTGCTGTTTTATATCTTTATGTTTGAAGCCTGAAATGTGGCAAAAGGTCGCAAAGTTCAAGGGGGCCGAATACTTTCGCAAGGCACTGTAGGTCTACTATTGAAATAGATACATGAGGCAGTCAACTGAGTCAGAAATTCACAGATAAAAATTATTATTATCAGGTTTTTGCTCTCAAAGTCATAATTTGTTAATAGAAAAATAACCGAATTGCAGGTTCTAAGTCCACAACAATAATTCAATCACATCAGGAGACCACTTTTACGGTATTTGAAATGTTTTAAAAGGTAGATGTTTGAGTATAGTTACCCTTTAATTCAAATCAAATCCAATTGAATTTGTCACATGCCTCATAAACAACAGGTATAGACTAAGAGTGAAAGGTTTACTTACCAAGAATGCAGAGATAAAATCTGAAAATAACAGAAAAATTATAACACAAGGAATGAATCCACAGTGAGTAAGGATAACTTGGTTACATAAACAGGGTACCAGTGCAGAGTTGATGTGCAGGGGTACGAGGTACTTGAAGTATATGTTTACAGTGCATTTGGAAAGTGTTCAGACCCCTTGACTTTTTCCACATTTTGTAATGTTACACCCTTATTCTAAAATATACAAAGTACACATTTCCCTCACCAATCTACATATAATACCCCACAATGACAAACAAAAACAGGAAATATTTTTTTTAAAGAAATACCTTATTTACATAAGTATCCCTTTGAAATGAGACTCAAAATTGAACTCAGTTGCATCCTGTTTCCATTGATTATCCTTGAGATGTTTCTACAACTTAATTTAATTCCACCTGTGGTAAATTCAATTGATTGGACATAATTTGGAAAGGCCCATACCTGTCTATATAAAATCCCATGGTTGACAGTGCATGTCAGAGCAAAAACCAAGCCATGAAGTCAAAGGAATTGTCCGTAGAGCTCTGAGACAGGATTGTGTTGAGAAACAGATCTGGGGAAGGGTACCAAAACATTTCTGCAGCAATGAAGGTCCCCAAGAACACAGTGGCCTCCATCATTCTCAAATTGAAGAAGTTTGGAATCACCAAGACTCTTCCTAGAGTCAGCCGCATGTCAAAACTGAGCAATCGGGGAAGAATGGCCTTGGTCAGCGAGGTGACCAAGAACCCGATGGTCACTCTAACAGAGCTCCAGAGTTCCTCTGTGGAGACTTGAGACCTTCCAGAAGGACAACCATCTCTGCAGCACTCCACCAATCAGGCCTTTATGGTAGAGTGGCCAGACAGAAGACACTCCTCAGTAAACGGCACATGACAGAACCCTTGGAGTTTGCCAAAAGGCACCTAAAGACTCTCAGACCATGAGAAATAAGATTCTCTGGTCTGATGAAACCAAGATTGAACTCTTTGGCCTGAATGCCAAGTGTCAGGTCTGGATGAAACCTGGCACCATCCCTATTGTGAAGCATGGTGGTGGCAGCATCATGCTGTGGGGATGTTTTTCAATGGCAGGGACTGGGAGTCTAGTCAGGATCAAGGGAAAGATGAATGGAGCAATGTACAGAGAGATCCTTGATGAAAGCCTGCTCCAGAGGGCTCGGGACCTCAGACTGGGCAAAGGTTCACCTTCCAACAGGACAACGACCCTAAGCACACAGCCAAGACAATGCACGAGTGGCTTCGGGACAGGATAGCATTGGACAATAACATTGATGTATACGTTGATTCGGTGAGCGAGTTCATTAGCAAGTGCATCGGTGAAGTGGTACCCACGGTGACCATTAAATCCTTCCCCAACCAGAAATCATGGATTGATGGCTGCATTCTCGCAAAACTGAAAGCACGAACCACTGCTTTTAATCATGGCAAGGCTGACCCGTAAACATGACCGAATACAAACAGTGTAGCTATTCCCTCCGCAAGGCAATCAAACAAGCTAAGCGTCATTATAGAGACAAAGTAGAGTCGCAGTTCAACGGCCCAGACACGAGACGTATGTGGCAGGGTCTACAGTCATTCACGGACTACAAAAAGAAAACCAGACCCAGACAAACTAAACAACTTTTTTGCTCGCTTTGAGGACAATACAGTGCCACTGACACGGCTCGCTACCAAAACCTGCGGGCTCTCCTTCACCACAGCCAACATGAGTAAAATATTTCAATGTGTTAAACCCTCGCAAGGCTGCCGGCCCAGACGGCATCCCTAGCCGCGTCCTCAGAGCATGCGCAGACCAGCTGGCTGGTGTGTTTATGGACATATTCAATCAATCTCTATCCCAGTCTGCTGTTCCCACATGCTTGAAGAGGGCCACCATTGTTCCTGTTCCCAAAAAAGCTAAGGTAACTGAGCTAAACGACTATTGCCCCATAGCACTCACTTCCATCATCATAAAGTGCTTTGAGAGACTAGTCAGGGTTTATATCACCTCCACCCTACCTGACACCCTAGACCCAATCCAATTTGCTTACCGCCCCAATAGGTCCACAGACGACGCAATCGCAAACACACTGCACACTGCCCTAACCCATCTGGACAAGAGGAATACCAATGTAAGAATGCTGTTCATTGATTACAGCTCAGTATTTAACACCATAGTACCCTCCAAACTCGTCATTAAGCCCTGTGCAGTTGCGTCCTGGACTTCCTGACGGGCCGCCCCCAGGTGGTGAGGGTAGAAAACAACATCTCCACCCCGCTGATCCTCAACACTGGGGCCCCACAATGGTGTGTTCTCAGCCCTCTCCTGTACTCCCTGTTCACCCATGACTGCGTGGCCATGCACGCCTCCAACTCAATCATCAAGTTTGCAGACGACACAACAGTGGTAGGCTTGATTACCAACAACGACGAGACGGCCTACAGGGAGGAGGTGAGGGCCCTCGGAGTGTGGTGTCAGGAAAATAACTTCACACTTAATGTCAACAAAACAAAGGAGATGATCGTGAACTTCAGGAAACAGCAGAGAGAGCACCCACCTATCCACATCAGTGGGACAGTAGTGGAGAAGGTGGAAAGTTCCTTTTAAGTTCCTCGGCATACACATCACGGACAAACTGAAATGGTCCACCCACACAGACAGCATGGTCAAGAAGGCGCAACAGCGCCTCTTCAACCTCAGGAGGCTGAAGAAATGTGGCTTGTCACCTAAAACACTCAAAACTTTTACAGATGCACAATCGAGAGCATCCTGTCGGGCTGTATCACCGCCTGGAACAGCAACTGCTGCGCCCACAACCGTAAGGCTCTCCAGAGGGTAGTGAGGTCTGCACAACGCATCACTGGGGGCAAACTACCTGCCCTCCAGGACACTTACAGCACCTGATGTCACAGGAAGGCCAAAAAGATCATCAAGGACAATAACCACCCGAGCCACTGCCTGTTCACCCCGCTATCATCCAGAAGGCGAGGTCAGTACAGGTGCATCAAAGCTGGGACCGAGAGACTGAAGAACATCTTCTATCTCAAGGCCATCAGACTGTTAAACAGCCATCACTAACATTGAGTATCTTCTGCCAACATACAGACTCAATCTCTAGCCACTTTAATAATGAATAATTGGATGTAATAAAGCTTTCACTAGTCACTTAATAAACAATGCCACTTTATGTAATGATTACATACCCTACATTACTCATCTCATATGTATATACTGTACTCTATACCATCTACTGCATCTTGCCTATGTCGTTCGGCCATCACTCATCCATATATTTATATGTACATATTCTTAATCATTCCTTTACACTTGTGTGTATAAGGTAATTGTTGTAAAATGGATAGAGTACTTGTTAGATATTACTGCACGGTCGGAACTAGAAGCACAAGCATTTCACTACTCTCGCATTTACATCTGCTAACCATGTGTATGTGACCAATAACATTTGATTTGATTTGATTTGAAGTCTCTGAATGTTTTTGAGTGGCCCAGCCAGAGGCCGGACTTGAACCCAATCGAACATCTCTGGAGAGATCTGAAAATAGCTGTGTAGCAATACTCTCCATCCATCCTTACAGAGTTTGAGTGGATCTGCAGAGAAGAATAGGAGAAACTCGCCAAATACAGGTGTGCTAACATTGTATCGTCAAACACAAGAAGACACAAGGCTGTAATCGCTGCTAAAGTTGTTTCAACAAAGTGCTGAGTAAAGGGTCTGAATACTTATATCAATGTGATATTTTCGTTTTTTAATACATTTGCAAAAATGTCTAAACCTGTTTTTGCTTTGTCATCATGGGGTATTTTGTGTAGCTTGATGAGGGGCAAAAACAATTTAATTAATTTTAGAATAAGGCTGTAACATAACAAAATGTGGAAAAAGTCAAGGGGACTGAATACTTTCAAAAGCGCTGTAAGTAGGGGAAAAGTGACTAGGCAAAAGGATAGACAGTAAACTATAGCAGTAGCGTATGTGATGAGTCAAAATAGTTAGTGCAAAAAGGATCAATGCAGATAGTCCGGGTAACTAATTGGTTAACTATTTAGCAGTCTTATGACTTGGGTGTAGAACCTGTCTAGGGTCCTATTGGTTTCAGGCCTGGTGCATTGGTACCTCTTGCGGTGCAGTAGCACAGAGAGCCATCTATGACTTGGGTGGCTGGAGTCTCCCACAATTTCATATCATATCAAATTTGATCTGTCACATGCGCCAAATACAACAGGTGTAGACCTTACCGTGAAATGCTTATTTACAAGCCCTTAATCAACAATACAGTTTTCTGAAAATAGAGTTAAGAAATATTTACAAAAATAAAAAAATATTTAAAAAACACACAAAATAACAATAACAAGGCTATATCCAGGGGGTACCGGTAAGGAGTCAATGTGTGTGGGTACAGGTTAGTCGAGGTAATTTGTACATGTATGTAGGGGTAAAGTGACAATGCATATATAATAAACAGCATGGGTAATGAGTAGTATCAGTGTAAAAACTAGGGGGGGTTAACGCAAATAGTCCGGGTGGCCATTTGATGAATTGTTCAGCAGTCTTATGGCTTGGGGGCAGAAGCTGTTAAGGATGCTTTTGGACCGAGACTTGGTGCTCCAGTACCGCTTGCCGTGTGGTAGCAGAGAGAACAGTCTATGACTTGGATGACTGGAATCTTTAAGAATTTTTGGGGCCTTCCTCTGACACTGCCCAGTATATACAGTACCAGTCAAAAGTTTGGACACGCCTACTCATTCACGGGTTTTTCTTTATTTTTACTATTATTCTACATTGTACTATTAAATAACACATATGGAATAATGTAGTAAACAAACAAGTGTTACACAAATAAAAATATATGATATATTTGAGATTCTTCAAAGAAGCCACCCTTTGCCTTAATGACAGCTTTAAACACTCTTGGCATTCTCTCAACCAGCTTCATGAGGTAGTCACTTGGAATGCATTTCACTTAACATGTGTGCCTTGTCAAAAGTTAAGTTGTGGAATTTATTTCCTTCTTAATGTGTTTGAGCCAATCAGTTGTGTTGTGACAAGGTAAGGGTGGTATACAGAAGACAGCTCTATTTGGTAAAAGTCAATTTTATGTCAAGACCAGCTGAAATAAGCAAAGAGAAACGACAGTCCATTATTAATTTAAGACATGAAGGTCAGTCAATTCACAAATTTTGAAGAACTTTTAAAGTTTCTTCAAGCGCAGTCCCAAAAACCATCAAGCGCTATGATGATAAAGGCTCTCATGAGTACCGCCACAAGAAAGGAAGACCCAGAGTTACCTCTTCTGCAGAGGATAAGTTCATTAGAGTTCACTGCACCTCAGATTGCAGCACAAATAAATGCTTCAGAGAGATCAAGTAACAGACACATCTCAACATCAACTGTTCAGAGGAGACTTCGTGAACCAGGCCTCGTGGTCAAATTTCCGCAAAGTTTGGTCCAAGAGACACGAGCAATGGACATTAGACCAGTGGAAATCTGTCCTTTGGTCTGATGAGTCCAAATGTGACATTTTTGGTTCCAACCGCCGTGTCTTTGTGAGACGCAGACCAGGTGAACTGATGATCTCCGCATGTGTGGTTCCCACCGTGAATCATGGAAGAGGAGGTGTGATGGTGTGGGGTGCTTTGTTGGTGACACTGTCTGTGATTTATTTAGAATTCAAGGCACACTTAATCAGCATGGCTACCACAGCATTCTGCAGCCATACGCCATCCCACCTGGTTTGCGCTTAGTTGGACTATCAAGGCTGTGTAAGGGCTATTTGACCAAGAAGGAGAGTGATGGAGTACTGCATCAGATGACCTGACCTGCACAATCACCTGACCTCAACCGAATTGAGACGGTTTGGGATGAGTTGGACCACAGAGTGAAGCAAAAGGTGAAACTGGTTGAGAGAATGCCAAGCGTGTGCAAAGCTGTCATCAAGGCAAAGGGTGGCTACTTTGAACAATCTAAAATAGAAAATATATTTTGATTTTAACACTTTTTGGAATACCACAGTACATGATTCCATATGTGTTATTTCGTTCTGATGTTTTCACTGTTATTCTACAATGCAGAAAATAGTAGAAATAAAGAAAGACCCTTGAATGAGTTGGTGTGTCCAAACTTTTTACTGTAGGTCCCGGATGGCAGGAAGCTTGGCCCCAGTAATGTACTGGGCCGTACGCATTACTTTCTGTAGCACCTTATGGTCGGATCCCGAGCAGTTGCCATACCAGGTGGTGATGCAACCAGATCCTCTCGATGGTGCAGCTGTAGAACTTTTTGAGGATCTGGGGACCCATGCCAAATCTTTTCAGTCTCCTGAGGGGGAAAATGCGTTGTTGTGCACTCTTCACGACTGTCGTGGTCTGTTTGGACCATGATTGTTTGTTGGTGATATGGACACCAAGGAACCTGAAACTCTTGACCCACTCCACTTAAGCCCCGTCGTTGTTAATGGGGGCCTGTTTGGCATTCCTTTTCCAATTGTCCACGATCAGCTCCTTTGTCTTGCTCACGTTGAGGTAAACGTTGTTGTCCTGGCACCACACTGCCAGGGCTCTGACCTCCTCCCTATAAGCTGTATGATCGTTGTCGATGATCAGGCCTACCACTGTTGTGTCGTCAGTTGGAGTAGTGCTTGGTCATGCAGTCGTGGGTGAACAGGGAGTACAGGGGTGGACTTAGCGCACACCCTTGAGGGGCCCCCAGTGTTGTGGATCAGCTTGGCAGATGTGTTGTTATCACTTCGAGGCGGCCCATCATGAAGTCCCGGATCCAGTTGCAGAGTGAGGTCTTTAGTCCCAGGGTCCTTAGCTTATTGATGAGCTTTGTGGGCACTATGTGTTGAACACTGAGCTGTAGTCAATGAACAGCATTCTCGCATAGATGTTCCTTTTGCCCAGGTGGGAAAGGTCCGTGTGGAATGCGATTGAAATTGCATCATCTGTGGATCTGTTGGGATAGTATGCGATTTGGAGAGGGCCTATGGCACATATCAGAGTCAAGGCCCGCGGGCCACATCCGTTGCGAGAAGGTTCCCAGGGTGATTTCAATATTTATTGGCACAGCAGTTGCATCACAGTGAGGCAAAACATGGACCAGAACCGGGGGTTTCAAACAAGGTGGGAGTCGGAGTATATGTTCCTTTGAAAGAGTATAATCTGAGACGACATTATGAAACGTATGGACACTAAAACGAGGCCTCAAATTGAACAAAAGCTGCTGTCAAGGCCAGTTTTATTTTGGCAGAAGAGATGAGCCCGGCCATTTACGGAACATCAAAAACTGCATGATCTTTGCCCAGAAAAAAGGCATAAATGATCTGTTGCCGAGAGAGTTTGTCCATCAATCTAAAAGAGCAGCTGTGAAAAAGGGAAAAGATTTCATTGCATATTCCTGTGTGGATGATTTGAGTTGTCAATGTTTCATCCGCGGAGGTCTTGGATGATTTGTTGATACGTGATTTGTATGAAGAGGTGTCAAGATGAAAGCGCATTGATGCTTGGCTTATCATTGTATCATACACCAGGAAGCGTTGTGCGGTCTATGGAGCATTTCCAGGATGATGGCGTTGATGTGAGCCATGACCAGCCTTTCAAAGCACTTCATGGCTACCAACGTGAGTGCTACGGGGCGATAGTCATTTGGACCGGTAACCTTCGTCTTTCATGGGCACATGCTCTGAGTACACGTCCTGGTAAACCGTCTGGCCCTGCGGCCTTGTGAATGTTGACCTGTTTAAAGGTCTTGCTCACATATGCTACGGAGAGCGTGATCACACAGTCGTCCGGATCTGCTAGGGCTCTCATGAATGCTTCCGTGTTGCTTGCCTCGAAGCGAGCATAAATGGCATTTAGACCATCTGGTAGGCTGCGTCACTGGGCAGCTCATGGCTGGGTTCCCCTTTGTAGTCCCTAACAGTTTGCAAGCCCTGACACATCCGACGAGTGTCAGAGCTGGTGTAATAGGATTCAATCTTAGTCCTGTATTGACCCTTTGCCTGTTTGATGGTTAATCTGAGGGCATAGCATGATTTCTTATAAGCGTCCAGATTAGTGTCCCGCTCCTTAAAAGTGGCAGCTCTAGCCTTTAACCTGTCTGGCCCACCCGGGACGCAACCGCACCCCCTGCCAACAATAAATGCAAATGCGCTACGCCAAATACTAATAGCACTCGTTAAAACTCAAACGTTCATTAAAATTCACATGCAGGGTAGTCAATTCAAGCTACACTCGTTGTGAATCTAGCCAACGAGTCAGATTTGTAAAATGCTTTTCGGCGAAAGCATGAGTAGCTATTATCTGATAGCAGGCAACACACCAAAATACCAGAAGGGACGTAAACAAAGGAATTAGCGTAGCTGGCGCTACACAAAACGCAGAAATAAAATATAAAACATTCATTACCTTTGATGAGATTCTTTGTTGGCACTCCTATATGTCCCATAAACATCACAATTGGGTCTTTTTTTCGATTAAATCGGTCCTTGTGTACCCAAAATGTCCATTTATGAAGACCGTCAGATCCAGTAAAAACACATTTTTTAAACGCAACGTTATTTTTTTAAATTAAAAAAGTTGCCTATAAACTTTGACAAAACACTTCAAACTACTTCTGTAATCCAACTTTAGGTATTACTAAACGTTAATAAACGATCAAATTGATCACAGAGCGATCTGTATTCAATAGGCACAAGTTTGGGAAACGTAGTCAACTTTTACGGTTCCATTGTTTACAGCTGTGGACTTGACAACCGGATGTGGCTATTACTCAGATGACCAACGATTTAGTTGAATCGAAATCACAACACTGGCGACATCGTGTGGAAGCTATAGGAACTGTATCCTCAGCCTTAAGTATTTTTCCTTCCAATAGACAATAAATGGACTGGCGCATTGATTTTTTCTCCGTCGACTTAGTGACCAGTTTTTCTGGCGATTTTGACCACAGAACTCGTTCTGTTATAGTCACAAACACCATTGAACCAGTTCTAGAAACTTCAGAGTGTTTTCTATGCACACATACTAATCATATGCATATACTATATTCCTGGCATGAGTAGCAGGACGTTGAAATGTTGCGCGATTTTTAACAGAATTTTGAAAAAAGTAGCCCGATCTCTAAGAGGTTTTAAATCAGTGCGGATGTTGCCTGCAATCCGTGTCTTCTGGTTGGGATTTGTACGTACGGTCACTTCGGGGACAACGTCGTCAATGCACTTATTGATGAAGCCGGTGACTGAGGTGGTATACTCCACAATGCCATTGGATGAATACTGGATCATATTCCCGTCTGTGCTAGTAAAACAGTCCTGTAGTGTAGCATTCACATCATCTGACCACCGCTGTATTGATTGAGTCACTGGCACTTCCTGCTTTAGTTTTTACTTGTAAGCAAGAATCAGGAGGATTGAATTATGGCAAGATTTGCCAAATGGATGGCGAGGGGCAGCTTTATATGCGTCTCTGTGTGTGGAGTAAAGGTGGTCTAGAGTTTTTTTCCCTCTGGTTACACATGTGACATGCTGGAAGAAATCTGGTCAAATGGATTTAAGTTTGCCAGTGTTAAGGTCGCCGGCCACTAGGAGCACCGCATTCTGGATGAGCATTTACTTGTTTGCTTGTGGCTGGCTCGTTGAGTGTGGTGTTAGTGGCAGCATCGGTTTGTGGTGGTAAATAGATGGCTACGACAAATATAGATGAAAACTCTACTGGTAAATAGTGGGGTCTACAGATTATAATAAGGTACTCTACCTCAGGCGAGCAATACCTTGAGACTTCCTCAATATTAGACCTCACACACCAGCTGTTATTGACATATAGACACACACCACCACCCCTCATCTTACCATACGTAGCTGTTCTGTCAGGGGATGCACGGAAAACCAAACCAACTGTATATTATCCGTGTTGTTGTTCAGCTAACACTCGGTGAAATATAAGATATTACAGTTTTTAAGGTCCCGTTGGTAGGATAGTCTCGAACAGAGCTCATCCAGTTTATTCTCCAGTGATTGCACCTTGGCTAATAGAACGGATGGTAGAGGCGGGTAACCCACTTGCCGACGAATTCTCACAAGGCACCCAAATCTCCGTCCCCTGTAGCTCTGTCTATTTTTCATGCGAATGGCGGGGATTTGGGCCTGGTCCGTGAGAAACGGCTTCGTCCAGTTTGAGGTGTGTAATCGCTGTTCTGATATTCAGAAGCATTTTACGTACTATGTAGAACCCTTCTACAGAGAGTTCTACATGGAATCCAAAAGGGTTCTCCTATGGGGACAGCCAAAGACCCCTTTTGGAACCCTTTTCTTCTAAGAGTGGACTACACCACTGGCGACTGCATTGAAGCCCAGAGGCCTCTTTTTCAACACATTTTGGGGCAGAATAAGCCCACTCGCTCTCTCTCCCTCTCTCTCTTTCTCTTTCTCTCTCTCTCTCTCTCTCTCTCTCTCTCTCTCTCACTTTTTCTCTCGCTCTGTCCCTCTCTCCTCCCTGCATGCTACTCTTGGATTTGTTGTTGTTGATAGAAGGAGCCTTTTCCAGTTTATGTTTTGTATGTATTGTATTCATGAGAGAGGCTGACTGAAGGGTTTGGGGGTATAAAGAGCTGGCTAAAAGAGGGCCACATATTCTAATCCTGCGAGGCTGCAGCAGGATACATCAGCAGTGTGTTCTGGACACTGTTTTTGGAAACATAACACGACCAAATAAACCCAAATCAATATTCTAAAGCTATGGAGCATGGTGCTTTTTCAATGCCCTCAGACAATTGTTGCCAGGATATAATTATCTTGCATATATTCTATTGTAGGCAGTGGTGGAAAAGTACCCAATTGTCATACTTGAGCAACAAACAGTATAGTAAAAGTAAAGATACCCTAATAGAAAATGACTCAAGTAAAAGTGAAAGTCACCCAGTAAATTATTGCTTGAGTAAATGTCTGAAAGTATTTGGTTTTAAATTTACTTAAGTATCAAATGTAAATGTAATCGCTAAAATATACTTAAGTATCAAAAGTATAAATCATTTCTAATTCCTTATATTAAGCAAACCAGACGTCAACATTTTCTTGTTTTTAAAATGTATGTATAGCAAGGGCTAAACACCAACACTCAGACAAAACTTACAAATAAAGTGTATGCATTTAGTGAGTCCGCCAGATCAGAGCCAGTAGGCATGTTCTCTTGATAAGTGTGTTAATTGGAGCACGTTCCTGTCCTGCTAAGCATTCAAAATGTGACAAGAACTTTTGGGTGTCAGGGAAAATGTATGGAGTAGAAAGTACATTCCTGTCTTTAGGAATGTAGTGAAGTAAAATAAAATAACAATTTTAATAGTAAAGTATAGATACAAAAAAAACGACTTACCTTTAAAGTATTTTTTACTTTACACCACTGGTGGTAGGGGGGGCATATGGACATTCAAATTATTCAAATTGAGTCAGGAGTATTGTAAACATGACTAATATCTAAGACACGTTTCATCTTACCTGGGGAAAAAGTATTGTGGTGTAAAGTGGTGCAAATATCTGTGAATATAAAGTGACAATTTGCATATAATAGTTAACCAGGTTGTGCTGATGGGAAAGTGAATGTGAACCAAAACACTTGCAGTTCAATAAATTAAATGCTTGTTATATTTTACCAGAAAGTCATAACTGGATAAACATATTATACTGGATTACTGGAAGCACAGGCTGGCCATAGTCGGGGATGACTCTGGTTCCAAGATGGGCTTTTGCAAATAAAGAACAATGACTTATTTTAGTTTTATTTATTCACACAAAAGAAGACAAAACAGTGCTGTAAAAACAAGGTAAAAAAAGGTGTGCAGGTGAGGTTGGAAACACAAGAGGGCTTATATGAAAACCACACCCAAAAACTAACACATACGCAGAACTACACACGTACAGAGGCTCTGAGGTTGCTGGGCTTCTTTCCTGTTCAACCGTAGTGTCGGCATGAAACGATTACCCATCTGGATCAGTCAGAGGACTGAGAGGTGAATACTTGAAAACCGAAGTCAACAGATACTGTATGTTGTGGTCCCATCAGAATGAGGAGCAAGCAATCAGGGGAACAAACAATTAGCTACCGAGCAGATTTTGTCCTAACCTCAATTAGAAACGGCTATTCTTTTTTACCCTGCAATATTATGTGTATAGGACGCATGAGGATACGACCTGAATGTGAAATATGTGAAAGATCTATATTGATATGTGGATGTAAGTTCCCTGCATTTGAACCGGCTGTCTGATTACTTTTTTGTATAGCTGTAAGCTGGCCAGAGTTTTGAATACACAATCAATATTTAGTTGTTAGGACGGTAGACACACCAAATGCTGATGATTATGTTAATTTAATCCAGAGTACATTACTTCTTATGTGTTCATAGGGTAAGTTGTGTCATCGTTTGCAAACCCAGAACACACGAAAGTTTCCAAGTCCATGGAACAGAAGACCTCATCTAAACAGAGTTTCAGGGTGGCTGGGAGTAGAGAGGGAGACAGACAGAGAGAGAGAACTCCTAGCTGTAGCACAGAACTGCTCAACAGTGGCGGTTTAACTGAAATGTGCTACAGTGTAATAAAACACATTTATGATGAGTCCTTCCTTGGCAAGTAATGTTTGTATTTACAGTTGCAGTCTTGTTTTTACTGCTCGCTCCTGCCTTTCACTCTTTAACGGTAGACTCTCAAAACCCTAAAATACTGTCCCATTATCAGGTATGAAGGTAAGACCCAGAAGCAGACAACGTCGAATTAACAATTTAATTATCCAACAGGGGCAGGCAATAGACAGATCACGGCAGGTAGGGGTCAGTAAACCAGAGGTGGGGCAACGGTACCGGACTGCAGGCAGGATCAGGGTCAGGGGCAGGCAGAGTGGTCAGGCAGGCGGGCTCAGAGTCAGTAGCAGGCAGAGTGGTCAGGCAGGCGGGCTCAGAGTCAGGACAGGCAAGGGTCAAAACCAGGAGGGCGAGAAAAAGAGAGACTGGGAAAATCGGGAGTGTTGAATGGGTTTTGGTATTAGGAGCCAGGTGCACCGGTTTGAGTGTGTCAAGAACTGAGTTTTTCCACGCTAAACAGTTTCCCGTGTATATCAAGAATGGTCCACCACCCAAAGGACAACCGCTGATTGAAGTGGATTTAAAAAGTGACATCAAGAAGGGATCATAGCTTCACCTGGATCCACCTAATCAGTCTATGTCATGGAAAGAGCAGGTGTTCTTAATGTTTTATACACTCAGTGTATATTCCAGAAGCAAGATAAACCACCATGCCCCTCCGCTCATGATGTCATGTCAGCCAGTTAATTATATTACAGGAACACTTCATTTTAATTTCCAGGTTAAAATTAATTATGTGCATCGTTCCATTTAGTTTGAAGTGCAAATTAGAGGCAACATTCTGATAGGCCCCAATGAAAAATAGGTCTATTTTCATGTACAGTCAGTGAAAAATTACTGGCACCCTCGACAAAGATGAGCAAAAAAAAAATTTGATAATGCAAATACTGAGCTACATTGAATGCTCAAAATGTTTTGACAATTATTTACATTTACATTTAAGTCATTTAGCAGACGCTCTTATCCAGAGCGACTTATTATACTAATACAATTTCTCAGAGAAAGAGATTTTGTTTAGCAAGTAATAATAAAAACAACGTATGTGTCACAGTGAATGGCACCCCTGTACAGTGAAGTTCCCTTCTTGCAAAGCTTTAAACCCAACAATGCAGTAACCAATATCAATGTAGTTCTAAAAATAACACACAAGAAATAAAAATAAGAAATAAGAAGAACACGAGAAAGTAGGAAGCTATATAGAGGATCAGTTCCAATACCATATTTACAATGTGCAGGGATACTGGAGTGGTAGAGGTAGATATGCATTGGGGTAAGGTGACTAGGCATCAGGATGTATGATAAACAGTGTAGCAGCAGCGTAGATGAAGATTGTATTTTGAGTGTGTGTGCGTGTGCGTAGTCACTATAAATGTGTGAGCATGTTATATGTGTGTTGGACTGTCAGCGTGCATGAGTATGTAGAGTCTTGTCAGTGTGCATAGAGACCTCAAAAATATAAATAATACAAGGGTCAACTCAGAAAGTCTGTGTAGACATTGTATTAGCTATTTAGCAGTCTTATTGCTTGTGGATAGAAGATGTTCAGGAGCCTGTTGGTGTCAGACTTGATGCTCCGGTGCTGCTTGCCATGCGGAAGCCGAGATAATCAAATCAAATTTTATTAGTCACACGCGCCGAATACACCTTACAGTGAAATACTTACAGTGAAATGCTTACTGTAGAGCCCCTAACCAAGAATGTAGTTTTGTAATAAAAAATAAAAATAAGAATAAGAAATAAAAGTAACAAGTAATTAAAGAGCAGCAGTAAAATAACAATAGCGAGACAATATACAGGGGGGTACCAGTACAGTCAATGTGCAGGGGCTCCGGTAGGTTGAGGTAAAATGTACATGTAGGTAGAGTTATTAAGTGACCATGCATAGATGATAACAACAGAGAGTAGCAGCGGTGTAAAATTGGGGGAGGGGGGCAATGCAAATAGTCTGGGTAGCCATTTGATTAGATGTTCAGGAGTCTTATGGCTTGGGGGTAGAAGCTGGTTAGAAGCCTCTTGGACCTAGAATTGGCGATCCGGTACCGCTTGCCGTGTGGTAGCAGAGAGAACAGTCTATGACTTGGGTGGCTGGAGTGTTTGATAATTTTTAGGGCCTTCCTCTGACACCACCTGGTACAGAGGTCCTGGATGGCAGGAAGCTTGGCCCCAGTGATGTACTAGGCCGTACGCACTACCATCTGTAGTGCCTTGCGATAGGAGGCCGAGCAGTTGCCATACCAGGCAGTGATACAACCAATCAGGATGCTCTTGATGGTGCAACTGTAAAACCTTTTGAGGATCTGAGGACCCATGCCAAATCTTTTCAGTTTCCTGCTGGGGGATAGGTTTTGTCGTGCCCTCTTCATGACTGTCTTGGTGTGCTTGGACCATGTTAGTTTGTTGGTGATGTGGACGCCAAGGAACTTGAAGCTCTCAACCTTTTCCACTTCAGCCCTGTCGATGAGAATGGGGGTGTGTGCAGTCCTCTTTCTCCTGTAGTCCACAATCATCTCCTTTGTCTTGATCACATTGAGGGAGAGGTTCTTGTCCTGGCACCACATGGCCAGGTCTCTGACCTCCTCCCTATAGGCTGTCTCATCGTTGTCGGCAAACTTAATGATGGTGTTGGAGTCGTGCCTGGCCGTGCAGTCATGAGTGTACAGGGAGTACAGGAGGGGACTGAGCACGCACCCCTGAGGGGCCCCCGTGTTGAGGATCAGCATGGCGGATGTGTTGTTACCTACCCTTACCACCTGGGAGTGGCCCATCAGGAAGTCCAGGATTAGTTGCAAAGGGAGGTGTTTAGTCCCAGGGTCCTTAGCTTATTGATGAGCTTTGAGGACACTATGGTGTTGAACACTGAGCTTAATTCAATGAATAGCATTCTCACATAGGTGTTCCATTTGTCCAGGTTAGAGAGGGCAGTGTGGAGTGCAATACAGATTGCATCATCTGTGGATCTGTTGGTGCGGTATGCAAATTGGAGTGGGTCTAGGATTTCTGGGATAATGGTGTTGATGTGAGTCATGACCAGCCTTTCAAAGCACTTCATGGCTACAGACGTGAGTGCTATGGGTCAGTAGTCATTTAGGCAGGTTACCTTAGTGTTCTTGGGTACAGGGACCATGGTGGTCTGCTTAAAATATGTTGGTATTACAGACTCGGACAGGGAGAGGTTGAAAATGTCAGTCAAGACACTTGCCAGTTGGTCAGCACATACTCGCAGTACACGCCCTGGTAATCCGTCTGGCCCTGTGGCCTTGTGAACTTTGACCTATTTAAAGGTCTTACTCACGTCGGCTGCGGAAAGTGTGAACACACTGTCTTCCAGAACAGCTGGAGCTCTCATGCACGTTTCAGTGTTATTTGCCTTGAAGCGAGCATAGAAGTAGTTTAGCTCGTCAGGTAGGCTTGTCTCACTGAGCAGCTCTCGGCTGTGCTCCCCTTTGTGGTCTGTATGGGTTTGCAAGCCCTGACACAGCCGACGAGTGTCAGAGCCGGTGTAGTACAATTCGATCTTAGTCCTGTACTGACAATTTGCCTGTTTGATGGTCCGTCGGAGGGCATAGCAGGATTTCTTATAAGCTTCCGGGTTAGAGTCCCGCTCTTTGAAAGTGTCAGCTCTAGCATTTAGCTCAGTTGCGGATGTTGCCTGTAATCCACGGCTTCTGCTTGGGGTATGTACGTGCGGTCACTGTGGGGACGACATCATTGATGCACTTATTGATGAAGCCAATGACTGATGTGGTGTACTCCTCAATGCCATCGGAGGAATCCCGGAACAAATTCCAATCTGTGCTAGCAAAACGGTCCTGTAGCTAAGCATCAGCTTCATCTGACCACTTTTTATTGATCAAGTCACTGATGCTTCCTGCTTTAATTTTGCTTGTAAGCAGGAATCAGGAGGATGGATTTATGGTCAGATTTACCAAATGGAGGGCGAGGGAGAGCTTGTATACGTCTCTGTGTGTGGAGTAAAGGTGGTCCAGAGTTGTTATTCCCTCTGGTTGCACATACTCCCCATCCCGGATCCGGGATCGTGAATAAAGCCTCAGGCTCATTAGCATAACGCAACGTTAACGATTTCTGAAAATTGCAAATAAAATGAAAATAATGCGTCTGCTCTCAAGCTTAGCCTTTTCTTAACAACACTGTCATCTCAGATTTTCAAAATATGCTTTTGAACCATAGCAATTCATTAATTTGTGTAAGAGTATGCAAAGCTAGCTTAGCATTTTGAGTAGCATTTAGCACGCAACATTTTCACAAAAACCAGATAAATAAAATCATTTACCTTTGAAGAGCTTCGGATGTTTTCAATGAGGAGACTCTCAGTTACATAGCAAATGTTCAGTTTTTTCCTGAAAGAATCTTTGTGTAGGAGAAATCGCTCCGTTTTGTACATCACATTTGGCTACCGAAACGAACCGAAAATTCAGTCACCAACAACGTCAAACTTTTTCCGAATTAACTCCATAATATCGACCGAAACATGGCTAACGTTGTTTGGAATCAATCCTCAAGGTGTTTTTTCACATATCTCTTCATTGATATATCGTTCGTGGAAGCCTGCTTTCTTCTCTGAATTCCATGGAAAAATACTTGCAGCTGAGGTTTGCGCACCAATTTCGGCGCAGGACACCGGGCGGACACCTGGTAAATGTGGTCTCTTATGGTCAATCTTCCAATGATATGCCTACAAATACGTCACAATGCTGCAGACACCTTGGGGAAATGACAGAAAGGGCAGGCTCATTCCTCTCGCACTCACAGCCATATAAGGAGACAATGGAAAACGGAGCCTCAAAAATCCTGCTGATTTCCTGGATGCCGTTTCATCTTGGTTTTGCCTGTAGCTCACGTTCTAGGGCACGCACAGAGAATATCTTTGCAGTTCTGGAAACGTCAGAGAGTTTTCTTTCCAAAGCTATCAATTATATGCATAGTCGAGCATCTTTTTGTGACAAAATATCTTGTTTAAAACGGGAACGTTTTTCATCCAAAAATGAAATAGCGCCCCCAGAGTTTCAAGAGGTTACCTTCTTCAGGATTGGTGGGTCCCCTGCAGGACAGTTGAGCTAATGTAGGCTAATGCGATTAGCATGAGGTTGTAAGTAACAAGAACATTTCCCAGGACATAGACATATCTGATATTGGCAGAAAGCTTAAATTCTTGTTAATCTAACTGCACTGTCCAATTTACAGTAGCTATTACAGTGAAATAATACCATGCTATTGTTTGAGGAGAGTGCACAGTTTTGAACATGAAAGTCATAATAAACAAATTAGGCACATTTGGGCAGTCTTGATACAACATTTTGAACAGAAATGCAATGGTTCATTGTATCAGTCTAAAACTTTGCACATACACTGCTGCCATCTAGTGGCCAAAATCTAAATTGTACCTGGACTGGAATAATACATGATGGTCTTTCTCTTGCATTTCAAAGATGATGGAACAACATTTATTTTTTTAAACAATCATTTTTTTTCTTTGTATTATCTTTTACCAGATCTAATGTGTTATATTCTACAACAGCTAAAATTGTCCCATTCCTAAATTAGCCATGGAAGTAGATAGGGATTTGGACTTGTGGTTTTATTTATTCACCGTACTGGCCAATGATTATAACGGCGATTCTGATCCAATCATAAATTCATACATTGTGCCCCTGGCCTGAGAGGATAGAAGTTCAACATCTAACTAGATGTAATATGCTAATGTGAAAAAGCTGGCCTTGCGTATCGTTACCCATGAAAGGAAGTTAGGCTATTGAACAAGTATTTTAGCCAGGTAGCCTAGGACAACAAAAACTAAAAGTTTGTACTGTATGACAGTCATAGACCATTTAAGCAACATGAGAGGAGGATGGCATTGGCATTCAACATGTTCTTTCTACTTGCACGCACAAACACACACACACACACACACACACACACACACACACACACACACACACACACACACACACACACACACACACACACACACACACACACACACACACACACACACACACACACACACACACACACACGAGAAATCAGTTCCATGGAGAGCCAAATTATATTTAGCTTACTTTCTTTGGACTAAACAGTTTTTAGAATTTTTTAGTTGGCACCTATATATCACGGTGTCAAGGCATATGAACTAACAGGTTATAGAGCAATTATTACAACACATAGTGTTACTGATGTTATTGTCCCGGGATCACACTGCCAGGTCATTAATTCCTCCCTGTAGGCTGTCTCATCATCACCGGTGATGAGGCCTACCACCGTTGTGTCATCAGCAAACTTGATGATGGTGTTGGAGTCGTGCGTGGTCATGCAGTCGTGGGTTAACAGGGAGTACAAGAGGGGAATACGCACACACCCCGGTGGGGCACCCGTGTTGAGGGTCAGCATGGCGGAGGTGATGTTGCCCACCCTCACTACCTGGGGTCGGTCCATCAGGAAGTCTAGGATTCAGTTGCAGAGGGAGGTTTTCCCAGGGTCCTAAGCTTGTTGGTGAGCTTGGGGTGGACAATGGTGTTGAACGCTGAGCTGTAGTCAAATGAACAGCATTCGCACATAGGGATTCCTCTTATCTAGGTGTATACGGTCAGTGTGGAGTGCATTTAAGATTGCGTTGTCTATGGATCTGTTGGGGTGTTATGCAAATTGGACTGGGTCAAGGGTGTCTGGGATGATGAAGTTGATGTGTGTCATAACCAGCCTTTCAAAGCACTTCATGATTACAGATGTGATCGCTACGGGGTGGTAGTCATTGTGGCATGAAGCCTTAGAGTTCTTTGGAACAGGAATAATGGTAGTCATCTTAAAACATGTGGGGTTTACAGACTGGGACAAGGAGAGGTAGAAAATTACAGGGAATATGCCTGCCAGTCGATCTGCACATACTATCAGAATGCGCCCTGGCATACCATCCGTGAGCTAATTAACGACCTTACTCACGTCGGCCTCGGAGAGCGAGATCACCCAGTCCTCTGGTTCGATGTGGTCATTCACGCACGGTATGGTGTTGTAATTTTTGAGCATGCATAAAATTGAGTTCGTTTGGTATCGTTGGGCAGATCACGGCTTGGTCGTCTTCTGAAATCGTTACGGTCTGTAGCCCCTGGTTACAGAGCCTGTGTAATATACAGTACCAGTCAAAAGTGTGGACACACCTACTCACACTATTTATTATTTGTACTATTTTCTACATTGTAGAATAATAGTGAAGTCATCAAAACAATGAAATAACACATATGGAATCATGTAGTAACCAAAAAAGGGTTAAACAAAACAAAACGTATTTTAGATTTTAGATTTTTCAAAGTAGCCACCCTTTGTCTTGATGACAGCTTTGCACGCTTGGCATTCTCTCAACCAGCTTCACCTGGAATGCTTTTCCAACAGTCTTGAAGGAGTTGCCACACATGCTGAGCACTTGTTGGTTGCTTTTTCTTCACTCTGCGGTCCAACTCATCCCAAACCATCTCAATTGGGTTGAGGTCAGGTGATTGTGGAGGCCAGGTCATCTGATGCAGCACCATCACTCTCCTTCTTGGTCAAATAGCCTTTACACAGCCTGGAGGTGTGTTGGGTCATTGTACTGTTGAAAAAAAAAGATAGTCCCACTAAGCGCAAACCAGATGGGATGGCGTATCACTGCAGAATGCTGTGGTAGCCATGCTGGTTAAGTGTGTATTGAATTTGAAATAAATCCCAGACAGTGTCACCAGCAAAGCACCCCCACAACCATCACACCTCCTCCTCTATGCTTCACGATGGGAACCACACATCATCAGTTCACCTCCTCTGCGTCTCACAAAGACACAGCGGTTGGAAACAAAAATGGCCAATTTGGACTAATCAGACACAAGGACAGATTTCCACTGGTCTAATGTGCATTGCTCATGTTTTTTGGCCCAAGCAAGTCTCTTCTTCTTATTGGTGTCCTTTATTAGTGGTTTCTTTGCAGAAATTCCATCATGAAGGACTGATTCACGCATTCTCCTCTGAACAGTTGATGTTGAGATGTATCTGTTACTCAAACTCTGTAAAACATTTATTTGGGCTGAAATTTCTGAGGCTGGCAACTCTAATGAACTTGTACTCTGTAGCAGAGGTAACTCTGGTTCTTCCTTTCCTGTGGCGGTCCTCATGATAGCCAGTTTCATCAGGGCGTTTGATGGTTTTAGCAACTGCACTTGAAGAAACTTTAAAAGTTCTTGACATTTTGCGGATTGACTGACCTTCATGTCTTAAAGTAATGATGGATTCTTCATTTCTCTTTGCTTATTTGAGCTGTTCTTGCCATCATACGGACTTGGTCTTTTACCAAATAGGGCTATAATAGGACACTACCTTGTCACAACACAATTGATTGGCTTAAACACATTAAGAAGGAAAGAAATTCCAAAATGTTTTACTTTTAACATGGCACATCTATTAATAGAAATGCATTCCCGGTGACTACCTCTGATGCTGGTTGAGAGAATACAAAGAGTGTGCAAAGCTGTCATCAAGGCAAAGGGTGGCTACTTTGAAGAATCTCAAATGTAAAATATATTTAGATTTGTTTTAGACTTTTTTGTTTACTACATGATTCTGTATGTGTTATTTCATAGTTTTGATGTCTTTACTATTATTCTACAATGTAGAAAATATTAAAAATAAAGAAAAACCCTTGAATGAGTAGCTATGTCCAAACTTTTGACTGGTAGTGTAATTCCATTTTATTCCTATATTGTCCTTTTTCTTGTTTAATGACTCTGCAGAGGTTGTAGAGGGACTTCTTGTTCCTCAGGGTTGTCTTTTATGGACCTATGTGTGGGAGCCCTGTACTTAGCTTAGCACCAGCCTCAGTGTTAATCCAGGGCTTTTGTTTGGGGAAGCAGCGAACATTCACGTCGCCGATGCATTTCCTTTTGAAGCCAGTGACGGAGGTTATCGGTGGAATCTCGGAACATTATTCCAATCAGTGCTATCAAAGCAGTCCTGCCGCATAATCTCTGATTCTGATGACCATTTCTCAGCGGAGCGAGTCACGGGTACTTCTTGTTTGAGTTTCTGCTTGTAAACAGGAAGCAGGAGTATGGAGTCATGATCTGATTTGCCAATTGTCGGACAAGGGAAGGTCTTGTATGCTTGCTTGTGGGTAGAGTAAAAGTGGTGAAGAACTATATCGCCCCTAGTGGCGAAGGAGACGTGTTGATGGAAGTTGGGCATCATGTCTCTTAATGATGCAGAATTAAAATCGACAGCGACACAGAAGGCACAAGAAAGGCCTGAGGTGGAATGTAGACAACAGTCACGATAACAGCCGAAAACTCCCTTGGGAGTTAGAAGGGTCGGCATTTGACGATCAGGTATTCCAAGACTGGGAAACAATGGCTTGAGACTACCATTGTGCTCGAGTCAGAACACCATTTGTTGTTGATGAAGAGGCGCAACCCTCCCCCTTTTGTTTTCCCTGACTCTACTGTCATGTAGTCTCGGTGAATGGAGAATCCATCGAGATGCATATCAATCGAGTTGGATAGCCATGAGGGGCATCTTATCCGAAAGCCATCTTGTAGAAAATCGGAGAATATTGCAGTTATGAGAGTCCCGTTTGTGCCAAATCCGTGATCGGAGGTCATCCATCTTATTATCAAGTGTCTGTGATTGGCCAATAGAATGGAGAGAAGAGGTCGCCGGATTTCCTTCCTGAAACATCTTCCTCACTGTGCATGAGGACAAGATACTTGCATCCAATACCAGGTAAGTTAGCCAATGTTCCATCGTTTTAAACTTGTTAATTGCATCCCTAATAGCGGAAAGTGGTATATTTCGTTATTTTTTTTTTGCTATTTGTTTTGTACCCATTGCCTGATTTCTGAAGGTCAAAAATCTTTTGCCTCTTTTCATTTGTGAGATCTTGACAAAAGAGATTGTACATGTGTGTTACCTCATTTTTATACCCCAGTGAAACAGGAATCCATGGAAGGCCACAATACAGTTGTGATTACCTTAAAGGCCAAGTGCAGTCAAAAATATGATTTCCTTGTGTTTTATATATTTTCCACACTGACAATTATGATAATGCCCCTTTAAAGAGCTGTTTGAAAATACTGGCAGAAATGTCTACGTGCTTTGGTGGGATTAAGATTTAGCCTGCCTGGTGACATCACCAAGCGGAAAATTAGTTAATAGACCCGTAAGAAAGAAAGTTCCAAACCTCTCTGCCAATAACAGCTAGTTTTCAGTTTTCCCCTCCCCACTCAGATCATTCCGGGACAGTCCTTGCCAAATTCTTTCTTGAGGAATTGCTCTTTGCTAATAAGCAATTTTTGTTTATTTTTGATGATTTTAATTGAAAAGAATCACAATAAGGTACTTAATTGTACTCAGAAATAATTTTGTATTGAGATAAAAACGGCTGCATGTTAATGCTGATGTAAATTTATTTCTAAGAATCTTTAGGCGTGCCAATAATTTTGAGACTTATCTTTTTGAGAAAAAGTATAATTACTTGATTTATCTGAGCAATTGTACTAGTGTAAAATAAATATATTTTTTGTTGCTCATCTTCATCAAGGGTGTCTATAATTTGGACCTGACAGTATATATATTTATACAGTGCCTTCAGAAAGCATTCACACCTCTTGACTTTTTCCACATTTTGTTGTTACAGCCTGAATTAAAAATGGAGTCACTGAGCTACACAATACCCCATAATGTCAAAGCGGAATTGGGTTTGTGGTTTTTCACTTAAGCAGAAGTAGCTCTGAGGCACTAAAACCCTGTTATGAACATCCAGGATTCATTCCAAATGGCACTGTTCCCTATATAGGGAACTACATTTTAGGGAATAGGATGCTATTTGGGACAGATTCATTTTTTATATTTTTTATTAAACACAGGCCTCCCGTGTGGCGCAGCGGTCTAGTGCACTACATCACAGTGTTGTGGCGTTATTACAGCCTGGGGTTTGATCCCAGGCTTTGTCACAACTGGCCGTGACCGGGGGTCCCATATGGTGGTGCACAATTGGCCCAGCGTCGTCTGGGTTAGGGGAGGGTTTGGCCAGGGGGAGGCGACTTCATTCATCAGTTGAACGGTGTTTCCTCTGACACCTTGGTGCAGCTGGCTTCCGGGTTAAGCGAGTGAGCGGGTTTTAAGAAGCGTGGCTTGGCTGGTCATGTTTCGGAGGACGTATCACTTGACCTTTGCCTCTCCCGAGCCCATTGGGGAGTTGCAGTAATGAGACAAGATTGTAATTGTAACGGTTCTCTTCTTCCTCTTCCTCTGAAGAAGAGGTGAAGCAGGGATCGGACCAAGACGCAGCGTAGTTATAATTCATGGTACTGTTAATAACGAAACTATACATGAAATAGACTACAAAACAAGAAACATGAAAACCCGAAACAGTGTGGTACAAACATTGACACAGGAGACAACCACCCACAAAACCCAACACCAAACAGGCTACCTAAATATGGTTCCCAATCAGAGACAATGACTAACACCTGCCTCTGATTGAGAACCATATCAGGCCAAACATAGAAATAGACAAACCAGACACACACCATAGAATGCCCACCCAGCTCACGTCCTGACCAACACTAAAACAAGGAAAACACACAAGAACGATGGTCAGAACATGTCAGTAATCACGAAATTGAGGAGATAAAGGGGCTAAATTATTTTTACAAAAGTGTATGTTTACAAATTAATAAAAAATGAAATCAATACCCTTTGTTACGGCAAGCCTAAATAAGTTCAGGAGTAAATATTTGCTTAACAAGTCACATAATAAGTTGCATGGACTCCCTCTGTGTACAATAATGGTGTTTAACATTATTTTTTTTATGACTAACTCATTTCTGTACCCCATACATACAATTAACTGTAAACAGTGAATTTAAAACACAGATTCAACCACAAAGACCAGGGAGGTTTTCCAATGCCTGTCACGCCCTGATCTGTTTCACCTGTCCTTGTGCTTGTGTTTTCCCGATTTTGACCTGTTCTGCCCCCCCTGACCCTGAGCCTGCCTGATGTCCTGTACCGTTGTCCCACTACTCTGGATTACCGATCTCTGCCTGACCTGACCCTGAGCCTGCCTGCCGTCCTGTACCTTTGCCCCAATACTCTGCCTTGGCCTGTCATTTGCCTGCCCCTGTTGCTGTAATAAACATTGTTACTTCAACACAATCTGCATTTGGGTCTTACCTGAAACGTGACAGTACGAACTGGCCATGACTGACCCTGCAGACTTGGACCAGCCATCTCCTCCCAAGGAGCCACCATTGGTAGGCACAAGGAGTTGCTTCGCGGTCTGATGGAGGGGTTCCAGGTCATGGCTGATCGTCACGACCAAGCATTGGACATTTTAAGGGAGAAAGTCTGTGGGTTGCCTACTAGGCAGCCTACCACAACAATAACCTCTCAGCCCCTCAGTAACCCGGATGGTAGCTGCGGCGTCACCCCAGTTTCCCGGGAACCCCGCTTACCTCCCACGGAGCGTTTCAATGGTGAATCGGGCACCTGTCTATCTCGCTCAGTGTTCCCTCGTCATGGAGCTGCAGCCTTCCTCCTTCCCCTCGGACCGCTCTAAGATAACGTACCTCATCACGCTGATGTTCAGGAGGGCTCTCGCCCTGGATTATTGACCCCTGCATGCCCCTGTTGCTGTAATAAACATTGTTACTTCAACACAGTCTGCATTTGGGTTTTACCTGAAATGTGATAATGCCACTCAAAGAAAGGCACCTATTGGTAAATGGGTAAAAATAAATAAAAACAGACATTGAATATCCCTTTGAGCATGGTGAAGTTATTAATGACACTTTGGATGGTGTATCAATACACCCAGTCACTACAAAGATATGCAGGCATCTTTCCTAACTCAGTTGCCTGAGAGAAAATAAACCGCTCAGAGATTTCACCATAAGTGACAATAGTGACTTTAAAACAGTTACAGAGTTGAATGGCTGTGATAAAAAAACTGAGGATGGATCAACTTCATTGTAGTTACTACACAATACTAAGCTAAATGACAGAGTGAAAAGAAGGAAGCAGAATTTTTTTTCTCTCCAAAACATGCATCCTGTTTGTCATGACTTCTGCCGAAGTCGGTTTCTCTCCTTGTTCGGGCGGCGTTCGGTGGTCAACGTCACCGGTCTTCTTGCCATCGCCGATCCACTTTTCATTTTCCCTTTGTTTTGTCTTGTTTACAACACATCACTGTGTACCACGCTATCGTATTTTCAAACATGGCGTTGGCTGCATCATGTTATAGGTATTCATGTCATCGGCATGGACTAGGGAGTTTTTGAGGATAAAAATAAACAGAGTAGAGCTAAGCACAGGCAAAATCCTAGAGGAAAACTTGGTTCAGTCTGCTAACCAACAGACACTGGAAGACAGTATTCTACTTTCTGTAGGACAGTATTGTAAAACACAAGGCCAAATATACACTGGAGTTGGTCACCAAGATGACATTGAATGTTCCTGAGTGGCCTAGATACAGTTTGACATAAATCGGCTTGAAAATATGTCAAGACTTGAAAATGGCTGTCTAGCAATGGTCAACAACATATTTTACAGACGTTAAAGAATATTGTACAATCCAAGTGTGTAAGGCTCTTAGAGACTTACCCAGAAAGACAGCTGTAATCACTGCCCAAGGTGATTCTAACATGTATTTGTTACGCCTACTTCCGTACCCCCGCTCCAGCGCTCGACGTCTACTAACCATCGGCCCTGGGTATCATCACTACACACACCTGCTCCCCATCATTATACACACCTGGACTTCATCGCCCTGATTGCTCTCCTTTGATTTAGCCCTCTGTAGCCTAAGTCATCAGGCAGTATTGGTTTTTGTTCGCATTCTGTACTCATCTCTTGTCTTGTTTATCTTCATGATTCTTATTATTAAACTCACCATCTGCATCTGCTTCTTGACTCCCACCGTATACGTTACAGAATATTGCCTCCACAAGAAAATAGAAGCAGCAGCTGAAGGACATATCCCAGACAGTCAACGAACAAGGACAACCCGCCAACCCCAGGATCAGCTGGTACAACTGGGTATGGCTAAGGATAAGGTCTTCCGCATTCTCCACTGCCTTGACACCACCCAAGAGAATTCAACTACAAGCGGGGGTCCTCCTATCACAAGTCGTCCCAGCAAGGCAGTCCCCCAGCCTATCCAGCCGTCTGCCCACTTCAGCAATGCCCGACTCTCCTTCAAATGCCGTGGCATCCTACTCCAATGCTCCCTCTATTTTGCCAAACAGACTGGAGCCCCCACCACCGAGAAGTCCAAGGTTCCCATGGTCATTTCCTTGCTAACTGGGCTGGCGTTGGAGTGGGCTATGGCCATCTGGGAGAGAGGAAGAGCTGGGTTCCTACTCAAGGTTCATTTCTCTATTCAGGGCAGTCTTTGACTATCCATCAGAGGGCAGAGAGAGAGGAGAGTGACTACCTCAACTTCGGCAGGATGCCCAGACTGCTGCGGAGTATGCCCTCACCTTCCAAACAGTGGGAGTCTCCAGCGGATGGAATGAGCTCCAGACGGAGCTGGTGTACCGGGACGATAACCTTTCTTGGACGTGCTCATAGCAATGGCCATCAGTCTGGACACCCTTCTTTAGGAGTGCTGGCACCTCCCTCACCTCTCGCCTTCCTCCTTTGGCCCCTCCTTTTGCCATCCTGAGCCAGAGCCTGAAGCCATGGAGGTAGGGGTCACACACCTCTTAATGGTAGAGTGGCGTTGCCGAAGATGGCTGGGGCTGTGCTCCAATTGCGGCCAGGAGGGGCATCAGCTTCAGCGGTGTCCTGGGGCTTCCTAACCCGGGGTTCCCCAGGGACAGAGGGACAGAGGGACAGAGGGACGGCCCCGTGATCATCCGTCTCCCGTGGTAGGCGTAAGTATTCCATCATCGCTTTCCGACAAACCCTTCCTGGTTTCCATTTCACTGGCTGGCTGTCCCTCATGTATTGTCTTTACAGCTCTGGAGAGGGAACACACATCTGCTACCTGCCCTCTGGAGCACACCTACCTTCCCACAGAGGTAAGGGTTCGGCTGTTGACCTGGGCGCATATATCCCTTGCCCACTGGATACTCAGGCATCACCCACACCATTCAATCCATCTCCGCTAAGTATTGGTGGCCCACCTTGGTGCAGGACGTTGCCCGCTATGTCAACTCCTCCTCCATATGTGCCCAAACCAAATCTTCCCGGCACGCTCCATCAGGGACACTCCTTCCCCTTCCCATGCTTCAGCATCCTTGGTCCCATCTGTCCATAGATTTTGTTACTGATCTTCCCCTGTCGGATGGTTTCACCACTGTTATGGTTGTTGTGGACAGATTCTCAATATCTTGCCGTCTTATCCCTCTCTCTGGTCTCCCTACTGCACCCCAGGTTGCTGAGGCACTGTTTCAGCAGGTCTTCTGACAATATGGCCTTCTGAAGGACATAATGTCCGACTGTGGCTCCCAATTCATGTCGAGGGTATGGAGAGCCTTCATGGAGAAGCTGGGGGCAATGGCCAGCCTCACATCCGGGTACCGGCCTAAGTCCAACAGGCAGGTGGAGAGGACCAACCAGGAGCTGGGTAGGTTCCTTAAAAGTCACTGTCAGGACCGGCAGGGGGAGTGGGCCCATTTCCTTCCCTGGTCGGTGTTCTCCCAGAGCTTACTCCTCCACCGGGTTGACTCCCTTCCAGTGCATCCTGGGGTGTCAGCCGGCAATGGCCCCGTGGAGACAGACCGAGGCCCCCTGTGATGGATGAGGGGTTCCGGCACACAGAGGAGGTTTGGACCGCTACTGCAGTGAGGCTCCCGTGTTCCATCCTGGTGATCGCGTCTGGCTCTCCACCAAGAACCTCCCACTCCGCCGGCCCTGCTGGAAGCTGTGTGGCCTTTCAAAGTCCTCCGGAGGGTCAGTGATATAACATACTGAGTACAACTCCCCATCAACTACCTCGTTTCATGTTTCCCTCAGGCCAGTGGTTCCTGGTCTCTGGGCTGGTGTCGTTCCTCACAACACCCCTCTGCCTCCCTGGACATCGTTGGGACCTCTGCCTATGCCGACAGGTCCCTCCTGGACTGCCGACGTTGTGGGGGTCGGCTCCAGTACCTGATGGACTGGGAGGGGTACGGTCCCGAGGAGCACTGTTGGGTCCCGGCGGCGGATATCCCGGGCCCCAACATCGCCTGGGATTTCCATCTCCGCCGTCCGGACCGGCCCGCTCCTCACCGTTAATAAATGTGCAAAACCTTCTAAAATTATGTTTTCACTTCGTCATTATGGGGCATTGTCAAGTGTTAGTTGTGCATAGGTGAGAACGGAGTCAGGCGCAGGACACTGAACTGAGTAAAAATAACGAACTTTACTCGGGAAAATAATCAGGAGAAATAAATCCACGCAGGGTTCACAAATCCCTAACACAAAAGACCAGGAACAATCGCGCACAAAACATAATGGGAACCAGAGGGTTAAATAGGGAAATAATAATAACTTAATGGGAACCAGGTGTGTACACTCAAGACATAACAAATGGAAAACAGAAAGATGGATTGGTGGAAGCTAGAAAGCCTGTGACGATGAGCGCCAAACGCCGCCCCAAACAAGGATAGGCACCAATTTCGGCGGAAGTCGTGACTGGCATTGTGTGTAGATGGGTGAAAAAATAAATCATTTTGAATTTAGATTGTAACACAACAAAATGTGGAATAAGTGAAGGAGTATGAAAACTTTCTTGAGGCACTGTATGTATTAAGTCAATAAAGGTAAAAGAAGGAGAGTTGCACCTCTCTTTTCAAATCCAAGTTTTGATTATTTTTAGTCAATACAGAGGCTTCCCCATAGATAGCTTAACAATGTGATCTGGCTAAAGGTCAAGGGGAAAAAACACTCATGAAATATTCTGTTTGTTAAAGAGGGCATCCTGTTTGGCAGATAGAATAATCTAATTAAAATGAATTACTCTATGAATAATGTATGAGAGGATGACTTTTAAGTGCGGAATAAGGATCCCTTGAGAACAAGTCAACACCAAAAGGGAAAAACGGGGACAAATGCAGAAAATGTCAAGGTTTTAACAGTGAAAGAAAGAAGTGCATGGGGTCTGAAAGTGCAAAGAGTTTAGTTCCTTCAGGTTGAGGGGAAACATCTACTAGAGAAGAGGGAATGGTGGGAATGAAGGGGTTTCAGACTGGTTATACAGTATGAAGAGTCAAGGAAAACATATTGGCCTACTGTCACTATACCGGGCAGTCCAACCACGGGCCATGAATTGAGGAACAAACTACATGTGTGAGAAGTACTGTATTCAGCCACTCTTGGAGGATAATTGAAGTTGAATGGTAATGCTTTGTTATTTCTTAAAACAGTTTAGCATTACAGCATTCATCAGGGCTCTGCCATGCTTCAATGTCCTTTCAATCGAAAAGACATATCTCCTTATATGTTTCAGAGCAGTGAGAACCAAGACTCTCCTGCTTCGAGGGCTATAATCCAGGCAACAGAGGAGGGAATGACAATCCTGTGCAAAATTAAAGATAAATTGTTCTCTATACAGTCTTCAAGGCTGTATTATTAAAAAAAAAATGAAACATGTCTGTCTCGGAGTTGGCAAATATTGTACCGGAACACTGTCAAATAGAGAATGCTACTATTTGGGGTCTGTAGTTCTGATTTGTTTATTTTGTTAAGGTAACTAAACTCTAAGAGTTGTCCATATCAAATTTGGATTGAGGAATTAACCATCCACACTGTAAAAAATTACCCACGGTCACGTTCTGACCTTTATTTCCTTTGTTTTTTCATTATTTAGTATGGTCATGGCGTGAGTTGGGGTGGGAAGTCTATGTTTGTTTTTCTATGATTTGGGTATTTCTATGTTTCGGCCTAGTATGGTTCTCAATCAGAGGCAGATGTCATTAGTTGTCTCTGATTGAGAATCATACTTAGGTAGCCTGGGTTTCACTGTGTGTTTGTGGGTGATTGTTCCTGTCTCTGTGTTTGCACCAGATAGGGCTGTTTTTTTTTTCTTCTCACATTTCTTGTTTTGTTAGTTTATTAATGTATAGTGTCTTTATTAAAGTACCATGAATAACCACCACGCTGCGTTTTGGTCCGCCTCTCCTTCACCTCAAGAAAACCGGTACACCCACGGGCTTAGTAAATATTGCAAATAGCAACTCAAGAAATTATCTTTAATAAATCTGCTTCATTATAAATGCCAAACTGGTCCCAAAAATCCCGTTCACATGAGTAAAACATCATACTTGATAATGATGGCATTTAGATACAAAAAGTTATTTCGGGTAACCTTTGTGTTGTGTCTGCAAGTCTCTGGGCTGCCCCGGCCTATGTAACAAGAAGTAAGATTAGTCCTTGTGAAAATTAGCTGGTGATATTGTTCAACTGTTCCAAGGCTGTTTAGTTGTGTTGATCTCTCTCTCTCTCATTTTTTTATCAATTCAAGGGGCTTTATTGGCATGGGAAACATGTTTACATTGCTCTCTCTCTTCCTCTCATGTCTCTCTCACTCTCTTTCTCTCTCAATTAAATGAAATTTAAAGGGCTGTATTGGCATGGGAAACATGTTTACATTGCCAAAGCAAGTGAGATAGATAAAAATAATAGATAAACTAAAGTTGAATAAACAATAAAACATGTACAGTAAACCTTACACTCACAAATGTTTCAAATGTTATATTATGGCTATATACAGTGTTGTAACGATGTGCAAATAGTTAAACTACAAAAGGGAAAATAAATAAACATAAATATGGGTTGTATTTACAATTGTGTTTGTTCTTGACTGGTTGCCCTTTTCTAGTGGCAACAGGTCACAAATCTTGCTGCTGTGATTGCACACTGTGGTATTTCACCCAGTAGGTATGGGATTTGGATTTGGATTTGTTTTACAATTCTTTGTGGGTCTGTATAATCTTAGGGAAATATGTGTCTCTAATATGGTCATACGTTTAACAGGAGGTTAGGAAGTGCAGCTCAGTTTCCAGCTCGTTTAGTGGGAAGTGTGCACATAGCCTGTCTTCTCTTGAGAGCCAGGTCTGTCTACGGTGACCTCTCTCAAAAGCAAGGCTATGTTCACTGAGTCTGTACATAATCAAAGCTTTCTTTAATTTTGGGCCAGTCACAGTTGTCAGGTGTTCTGCCACTGTGTGCTGTCTGTTTAGGTCCAAATAGAATTCTAGTTAGCTCTGTTTTTTTGTTAATCTTTCCAATGTGTCAAGTAATTATCTTTTTGTTTTCTCATGATTTGGTTGGATCTAATTGTGTTGCTGTCCTGGAGCTCTGTGGGGTCTGTTTGTGTTTGTGAGCAGGGCCCCAGGACCAGCTTGCTTAGGGCTCTTCTCTAGGTTAATCTCTTTGTAGGTGATGGCTTTGTTATGGAAGGTTTGGTAATCGCTTCTTTTTAGGTGGTTGTAGAATTGAGCGTCTCTTATCTGGATTTTTATCATTAGCAGGTATTGGCCTAATTCTGCTCTGCATGCATTATTTTGAGTTTGACGTTGTACACGGTGGCTATTTTTGCAGAATTCTCAATTTGTGTTTGTCCCACTTTGTGAATTCTTGGTTGGTGAGCAAACCCCAGACCTCACAATCATGAAGGGCAATGGGTTCTTTGACTGATTCAAGTACTTTTAGCCAGATCCTAATTGGTATGTCGAATTTTATGTTCCTTTTGATGGTGTAGAAGGCCCTTCTTGCCTTGTCTCTCAGATCGTTCACAGCTTTGTGGATGTTACCTGTGGCGATGATGTTTACGCCGGGGTATGTTTCGTTTTTTGTGTGCTCTGGGCAACGGTGTCTAGATGGATTTTGTATTTGTATCTCTCTCTCTCTCCCCCTCACTCTCCTGTCACGTTCTCTTTATTTCTCCTGCTATCTTGCACCTTTCCCTCTCTTTTTTCCCTCTTTCAGTCAGTTTCTCTCACACTTGTCCCCCTCCTCCCTCCTTCTGTCCCTCTCTGCCTCCTCGGGGAGATCAATATCTCCTTCTATGTTTCAGAGCAGTGTGGGCTATAATCCAGGCAGCAGAGGAAGGAATGACAATTCTGTAAAAAATAAAATACATATTGTTCTCTTTACAGTCTTCAAGGCTGTATTCTTTTTTTTAATGTACATGTCTGTCTCGGAGTTGGCAAATATTGTACCGGAACACTGTCAAATAGAAAATGCTACTATTTGGGGTCTGTAGTTCTGATTTGTTTATTTTGTTAAGGTAACTAAAGTCTAAGAGTTGTCTATGTCATATTTGGATTGAGGAATTAACCATCCACACTGTAAAAAATGACCCACAGGCTTAGTAAATATTGCGAAAGAAAATCATTGATTTTTACTTAAAATAATAGGTTTCTGGTTATACTTACATTTTTGAATATGGTACTTAATTTAAATGTGATGAAAAATACTAATTTGCAAATAAAATCCAAGGTAATATGCTGCTAAATTTGAACAAATGTTTCTAAGTAACAACCAAAAACTTAAAAATATGATATTCAAATGATCATTATTGTGTTGAACCGACATGCTAGATCTAGTTTTGAACGACAATTGTGCATGGAACAATTCAACGGACGTCGTCTTGATCTTTCTCCTTTGGAATGGCCATGAGGCAGGTAAGGACCAAATTATAACTTGGATTGTAGTTTGGATTTCTCTACACATATTGTCAACGAAATGCTGAAAGTGTAGAATTTAAAAAATGTAATATAATTTGGGATGGACAATAAATAATTCAGCTGATTCAGTGTGACATCTCTTTCTTTGGAGACCCTGCTGTGTGTGTAACTCAAGGCAACATCTGATAATAAACACTTCATTATAGGTGAGGGTTTACACACTTTTTCTGTTATAGAGAATGGAAAAAGAGTAATGATGAGGCTGTAGAGTCTGTAGAGGCACAACTTTTCAGAATGCTACACACAGTTATTTAAATACCTACTGAACTCATCCAAATGAAATGGCTACAAACCAGGTTTTGAAATTAATAAAATAAAAAAAAACGTAAATTAACATTTACATAAGTATTCAGACCCTTTACTCCGTACTTTGTTGAAGCACCTTTAGCAGCAATTACAGCCTTAAGTCTTCTTGGGTATGATGCTACAAGCTTGGCACACCTGTATTTGGGGAGTTTCTCCCATTCTTCTCTGCAGATCCTCTCAAGCTCTGTCAGGTTGGATGGGGAGCGTTGCTGCACAGCTACTACCAGGTCTCTCCAGAGATGTTTGATCGGGTTCAAGTCCGGGCTCTGGCTGGGCCACCCAAGGACATTCAGAGACTTGTCCTGAAGCCACTACTGTGTTATGTTGGCTGTGTGCTTAGGGGCATTGTCCTGTTGGAAGGTGAACCTTCGCCCCAGTCTGAGGTCCTGGGCACTCTGGAGCAGGTTTTCATCAAAGATCTCTCTGTACTTTTTCCATTCCTCTTTCCCACGATCCTGACTAGTCTCTCAGTCCTCCCACCACGATCTCAGATGCTCCAACCATCATCATGCTTCACTGTAGGGATTGGGGCCAAGTTTCCTCCCGACGTGACGCTTGGCATTCAGACCAAAGAGTTCAATCTTGGTTTCATCAGACCAGAGAATCTTGTTTCTTCTGGTCTGAGAGTCCTTTACATGCCGTCTGGCAAAGTCCAAGCGGACTGTCATGTGCCTTTTACTGAGTAGTGGCTTCCGTCTGGCCACTCAACCCTAAATGCCTGATTGGTGGAGTGCTGCAGAAATACTTTTCCTTCTGGAAGGTTCTCCCATCTCCTCAGAGGAACTCTCGAGCTCTGTCAGAGTGACCATCGTGTTCTTGGTCACCTCGCTGACCAAGGCCCTTCTCCCCCGATTGCTCATTTTGGCCGGGTGGACAGCTATAGGAAGCGTCTTGGTGGTTCCAAATTTCTGCCTTTTATGAATGATGGAGGCCACTGTGTTCTTGGGGACCTTCAATGCTGCACAGAAGTTTTGCTACCCTTCCCCAGATCTGTGCCTCGACACAATCCTGTCTCAGAGCTTTATGGACAATTCCTTTGACCTCATGGCTTGGTTTTTGCTCTGACATGCACTGTCATCTGTGGGACCTTATATAGACAGGTTGTGTGCCTTTCAAAATCATATTGAATCATTTGAATTTACCACAGGTGGACTCCAATCAAGTTGTAGAAACATCTCAATGATGATCAATGGAAACAGTATGCACCTGAGCTCAATTTTGAATCTTACAGGAAAAGGTCTGAATACTTATGTAATTAACCTCTAGCAATGAGCAATCCCGTATCCGGGAGCGTAATCATAGCCTCAAGCGCAGTTTCCTATTCATGAAAATCGCAAATGAAATGAAATAAATATATTGAAACACAAGCTTAGCCTTTTGTTAACAACACTGTCATCTCAGATTTTCAAAATATGCTTTTCAACCAAAGCTACACAAGCATTTGTGTAAGAGTATTGATAGCCAAGCATAGCATTAAAGCCTAGCATTCAGCAGGTAACATTTTCACATAAACAAGAAAAGCATTCAAATAAAATAATTTACCTTTGAAGAACTTCGGATGATTTCAATGACGAGACTCTCAGTTAGATAGCAAATGTTTATTTTTTCCAAAAAGATTATTTGTGTTGGCGAAATAGCTCCGTTTTTTTCATCATGTTTGGCTAAGAAAAAGACCGGAAAATGCAGTCACTACAACGCCAAACTTTTTTCCAAATTAGCTCCATAATATCGACAGAAACATGGCAAACGTTGTTTAGAATCAATCCTCAAGGTGTTTTTCACATATCTATTCGATAATATATCAGTCGTGACAGTTGGTTTCTCATCAGAAGCGAACGGAAAAATACTGCAGCTGGAGATTACGCAATAATTGCAACGGAGAACACCAAGCGACCACCTGGTAGATGTAGTCTCTTATGGTCAATCTTCGAATGATATGCCTACAAATACGTCACAATGCTGTCGACACCTTGGGGAAGCGACAGAAAGCCTAAGCTCATTCGTGGTCCATTCACAGCCATATAAGGAGTCATTGGCATGAGGCGGTTTCAAAAAATGCGGCACTTCCTGATTGGATTTTTATCTGGGTTTCGCCTGTAACATCAGTTCTGTGGCACTCACAGACCAGGAATGAGGGCAGTAAATGTAATGTACTGTAATGACATTATCCTCCCTCTCCCACTGTAATGTGCTGTCAATTTCACTGCCTGCCTACCACAGGTACAAGCAATTATAGAGGAATAAAGGCTGTTGATTTGTTGAATGAGGATTGACATGATGATGCAGGTTGGGTTGGACTTTAATAGGCTGAGAATGACAGGGTGAGCTTCCCTGTGACAACAATGTTTTATTGAAGTCTAGAGATTTCCATAATCTATCCCCCAGCTTAACTAAAATACATTTTTCCAAAAACATTTGCATGTTCTTATTTTAGTTAGCCATCAAAACTTTCCATCTTTCAAGAATGATCCAATGAGTGGCACATTTATTGTGTCCCCTTTTTGGTCATAGGTAATGGCAAACTCAATGTACCATCTATGCTTTGTTCAAACTCAGCAAAGTGTTTGTGTTTGGAGAATCTCTGTAAATAGAGTGTTCAACATCAGTTTAGGAGTCAGGCAGTACACCTACAGTAGCTAACCACCTGTATAATTCATGGGGGTGGGCTGGATGAATAGCTTGTTTTTACAGCAGACTGCCTCGGGCCAAGGCTACTCACATCATTAAAAACACAGTTTCGCACACTGAAAATCAAAGAAACGCAAACACACGCACACACACACACATTACAAATCAAAGCACACCGGGAGGGAAGGAAAACAAGGCAGGAAATCTCACTCCATTTTTAGCACCCACAACTATAAGGCTGATTGAGCTGCTGAAATGCTGAAAGGCTGAAAAGCCTTGGACAAAGTGGTTATTTTTTTGGAGTCAAACACTTATTAAGTATGATGGGAAAAAACATTCAGGGTAAAAACATTCAGGTAACACTCTTGCTCCTCCAAACCTTCCCCTTATATCTACATCATATTTGATGATTCAACCTGAAATAGCTAATAAAAACAGTTTTGAATTGTTAACGAGCTGCGTAATGCTCTTATTTGGTGGCACCTTCTACTCCCCTCCCATTATTCTATATAAAACAACAGTTATATGTGGAGGTCACAGGATGTTGCTGGCATCTTAATTGGGGAGGACGGACTCGTGGTAATGGCTGGAGTGGAATTGTTGGAATTGTATCAAATACATCAACCATGGTTTCCATGGGTTTGATGCCTTTCCATTCGCCAACCTCCCCTCAGCAGCCTCCACTGGTGGAGTTATTGAAGTTGATGAAAGGTCATCAAGCTCTATGTATAACGAAAATTTATTTTCCAAGATGTTGTTTTCATTTTCATTATCCACATGGCCAAGCTGGTCAATGTGGAGGGTCCAGCTGGTCTCAGTGGTTAATCTGTGTAATGTGGAAGAATTACCTGTAAATTAGCTATGTGGGCTGAATATGTTAATGGTTGACCCTTACTTAATGGGAAAGTCTTGTTAATCATGCAGAACCAATGAAAACAACTCATGGTTAGCCAGAAGATTAATGGCACAGACTTTTTCATCATGCTGTCTCACCAGTCTCCAACTGTGTGTGTATACAGTATATTTGTGAGTGGACCTGGCTCATATAGGTACACACACACCCTCCCACATTCACTCACTCCCACATTCACTCACTCACTCCCACACTCACTCACTCACTCACTCACTCACTCACTCACTCACTCACTCACTCACGCACATTCTACTTGATACACTGACGAAACATGCAGCTGATTTAGTTTCCATCAGCTATGATACCCTTTAAAGACACAAAATGCTGCTTTAGTAGCACTTTGAAAACCATTCCCAGAGGAGGCTCCGTAGAAGTATATCAAAAGTGGTTGTGTAAGCTATATTCATACTAGTGTTACATATGCCGCACTAGTATGACTAGTGTATGACTAGACTTGTACACAGAGTGTACAAAACATTATGAATATAACATAGACTGCTCTTTCCATGACATAGGTAAATACAGGTGAAAGCTATGATCCCTTATAGATGTCACTTGTTAAATCCACTTAAATCAGCTTAGATGAGTGTACAAAACATTAGGGACATCTTCCTAATATTGAGGTGCCTTTGAATGGGATATGGTTGTACAGTAGGCGCACCAGTTTGTGTCAAGAACTGCAATGCTGCTGGGATTTTCACACTCAACAGTTTCTCCTGTGTATCAAGAATGATCTGAGTAGGACATCCAGCCAACTTGACATAACTGTGGGAAGCACTGGAGGTAACATGGGCCAGCATCCCTGTGGAATGCTTTTGACACCTTGTGGAGTCCATGCCCCAATGAATTGAGGCTGTTTTGAGGGATAAAAGGGGTGTATCTCAATATTAGGAATGTTTTGTATTCAGTGCAGGTTAGTGCAAAGAATGGGCTTCAATCCTAATTCTATGTTGTGGATCAGAATCATATGTACTGTCGGCTCTGGCATGAACTAGTGTGGACCAAATAGAGCACTGTCTAATTCTATTCATTATATTCTCTGTTATGGACAGGGTTGGGGAATTGAAGACACTCCTGATCGGTAAAGCTTTACATAATGGCACTAGTGCAAAAGTTTGAATTGAGAGCCTCCATGATTTGAGAGCCTCCATCGACCTCACACTGTGTATCAAGAAACTGCTGATAATTGTAATGGTCTGCAAGCATATGTATGCAGGATTGGGTTATTTCTTTCTGCTCTGCATCCATATCTGCTGAGCATCTATCCTCTCCTTGTCTCTCTCTCCTCCTGACCAGATCTATCTTTCAGATGGCATATCTCCTCTTCTCCCCTCAGGTACCTCTTGGTGTCTGTTTATTTATCTTAGTATCAGGTATATCACCATTCTATCTGCAACTCCTCTCTTCTCTCTCAGGTATATCACCATCCTGTCTGTCTGTCTGTCTGTCTGTCTGTCTGTCTGTCTGTCTGTCTGTCTGTCTGTCTGTCTCTCTTCTCTCTCCTCTTCTCTCTCAAGTGTATCACCATCCTGTCTCTCCCCTCTCTTCTCTCTCTCAAGTATATCACCATCATGTCTCCCCTCTCTTCTCTCTCAGGTATATCACCATCCTACCTGTCTGTCTCTCCTCTCTTCTCTCTCAGGTATATCACCATCCTGTCTCTCTCCTCTCTTCTCTCTCTCAAGTATATCACCATCATGTCTCTCTCCTCTCTTCTCTCTCTCAAGTATATCACCATCATGTCTCTCTTCTCTCTCTCAAGTATATCACCATCATGTCTCCCCTCTCTTCTCTCTCAGGTATATCACCATCCTGTCTCTCTCCTCTCTTCTCTCTCAGGTATATCACCATCCTGTCTCTCTCCTCTCTTCTCTCTCTCAAGTATATCACCATCATGTCTCTCTCCTCTCTTCTCTCTCTCAAGTATATCACCATCATGTCTCTCTTCTCTCTCTCAAGTATATCACCATCATGTCTCTCTCCTCTCTTCTCTCTCAGGTATATCACCATCCTGTCTGTCTGTCACTCCTCCTCTCTCTCAGGTATATCACCATCCTGTCTGTCTGTCTGTCTGTCTGTCTGTCTGTCTGTCTGTCTGTCTGTCTGTCTGTCTGGCTGTCTGTCTGTCTGTCTCTCCTCCTCCTCTCTCAGGTATATCACCATCCCGTCTGTCTGTCTGTCTGTCTGTCTGTCTGTCTGTCTGTCTCTCCTCCTCCTCTCTCAGGTATATCATCATCCTATCTGTCTATCGTCTCTCCTCTCTCTCAGGTATATCTTCATCCTGTCTGTCTCCTCTCTCTCAGGTATATCTCAATCCTGTGTCTCTTCTCTCTCTCAGGTATATCTCCAACATGTCTGTATGTTTGTCTCTCCTCTCTTCTTTCTCAGGTCTGTCTGTCTGTCTGTCTGTCTGTCTGTCTGTCTGTCTGTCTGTCTGTCTGTCTGTCTGTCTGTCTGTCTGTCTGTCTGTCTGTCTGTCTGTCTGTCTGTCTGTCCTGTCCTGTCCTGTCCTGTCCTGTCCTTTCTCTCAGGTATATCTCCATCCTGTCTTTCTCTCCTCTCTCTCAGGCATATCTTCATCCTGTGTGTCTCTTCTCTCTCTCAGGTATATTTCCAACATGTCTGTATGTTTGTCTCTCCTCTCTTCTTTCTCAGGTATGTCTGTCTGTCTGTCTGTCTCTCTGTCTCTCTGTCCTTTCTCTCAGGTATATCTTCATCCTGTCTGTCTGTCCTTTCTCTCAGGTATATCTTCATCCTGTCTGTCTGTCCTTTCTCTCAGGTATATCTCCATCCTGTCTTTCTCTCCTCTCTCTCAGGCATATCTTCATCCTGTCTGTCTCTCTCTCTTAGGCATATCTTCATCCTGTCTGTCTCTCCTCTCTCTTAGGCATATTTTCATCCTGTCTGTCTGTCCTTTCTCTCAGGCATATCTTCATCCTGTCTGTCTCTCCTCTCTCTTAGGCATATTTTCATCCTGTCTCTCCTCTCTCTTAGGTATATCTCCACCCTGACTGTCTGTCTCTGCTCTCCTCTGTCCCAGGTGTCAGATGATTCGTCAGACTCTCCAGAGTCGGGGCCAATGTCCTGTATGGAGCCCTTCCTGGTCCGGAGGCTGTCATGTCGCACTGTCCAGCTGCCTCCTCTGGCCTTCAGGCAGGCTGAGCAGTACTACTGCAACCACAAACCTGAACCAGACACTATCACAGTCCCACCGCGACCGACCACACTGCCACTACGCACCCCTCCACTTATTGCCATCACCTCAGCCGACACCAGCAGGTGAGGTGTGTGTATGTGTGTGTGTGTGTTGACTTGCTAGTTTTGTACAAATTAAATTACCATAAGGGATGTTTAGACTGTCAGGCAGTCTGGAAAGAGTGCTTTCTTTTTGGATGAGCTACAATTATACAAATGTAGCCCTTCATTTTCTGTGTATATTTGGCACTTATTGAAGTGAACTCTGACTCACTTGTCTACTGAAGTCTGACTCATCCGTGTATTTCTAGCATTGTAATTGACTGATTTCAACATACAGATCTGGGAAATATTTTGTCTCCATTTCTTCTGAAAAGGAATGATTTAACTAAACAAAACAACTCAATAGTAACAAACAAGGCAGCATATGGTATCCATCTTGCAAATCAACATAATTTCACAGAATTGTGTTTTTACGCTATTTTGGCCCTTTGGTGGAGCAGAGGTTTCAACAGGTAGTAGAGTGCAGTCATTCAACCAAAACCCCTTGAGGCACCAGTCCAAAATATGACAAACTTTCAGTATGTCATATACAGCCTCCCTAGATCCTATAAGAAAACCACTTGGGGAACACTGTCATAATACAGGCTAACATGCTGACCAGACCGGACACGTCACGTGTGCGAGTGTCACAAAGTAAATTTAGAAATCCATGTTATTCAATTATTGCACCCACACTGCTCGTGCGCGCCAACGAGCGTCTGCGATGCCAAGGGCTAAAATAGAACTCCTTTCTATTTCTGATGCAGATTGCACTGAAAGTCTCCTCGTTGGTTTATAGAAGCAGGTACCCACGTGCCAAATCCTCATTGGTTATGATGAATGTCATTGGTTCAGAGTTTGTTTTGATATTTTAACCTGCGTGTCGTGATCGCGTTTGGTGTAGGGGGACAAAAACATTATGCACGATGGCACACAGGATTGTATGGGATTCAAAGCACACGGCCATCACCACCATACTATCAAACAGTCTAAACAAAGTTAGAACAGGGTATTAAGAAAGGTTTGGGAAGCTAAGCCCTCTGCAGTCTGCAGTGCACAACGTACAGTACCATCTGCTATGAGGTCAGTTGAGAGTTGCCAGAGCTTCACAAGGTGAGAGATTTGCTTTCACAAGTAGCCCATGTCTGAGAAAATTCTTGTGGTCCCAAATTTAAGGGGAAAAACAGTAGCTCATTGTAGCCTTATATCCCATAGGTGATGAGTAAGTAAGGGGATAAAACAAACCTAAAGTACAGCCTAAAGAATATCAACAAAGAAGACCCCCCCCCCAGCTCCTGCAGATGAAAGTAATCCCCAGTGCATCTGAGAACACATCAAGTTTGGCAGGTGCTCTGTGGCCAGGCAATGTGTTGGTAATATGAGACAAAGAGAAGATGTAGGACCATGTAATTAGAATTCATAGAATGGACAGTGTCCCTGGGATTTAGAACGCCTCACTCCACTGATCATGAAGATTTGTATTGGAGAGCAGTGTCTTCTTCACCGACAACAAGCTACGTACATACATTACACCGTCCAATGGCTTGACACAATGGTTCTCCATCCGAACCAGCGCCTGTCATGTCACTTTCTTCCTCTGCTGAAGACAATGATGTTGTTTGTACCAATGTTCCAGCATGTCAAAATGCATTCATACTGATAGATACTATATAATGTTGTGGTATACTATAGAATACTATAGTAAAAACAACATTGTTATTCACAACAACAAAAAAACACAGTACTAAATACTACAGTAATGTCTGGAAAAACTCTACAGTCCACAGAAACACAACACATTTTAAACTATAGTAAATACTACAGTATTTCATTTGCATATACCCTGCCCATTCCCCTCCCCCATATCGCAATTTGTTCCACCCATAAGTGAGAATGGCTATTGTGTTCCGTACAGGTTATAGAAGAGTGCAGAAACTCTGAACTATCCATTCAGACCTCAGTCTGACCGACCGACAGATAGATAGATAGATAGATAGATAGATTATGGAAAATTAGCTATTTTAGTATTTCTCTAGTAGGTTTCCTGAAGGACAAAGCCTCCACTTCTATGACAGAGATAATAAAACAAAAACACTGTAGAAAACACTACAATAATGTCTGCAAAAACACTATAGTAAATACTGCAACACACAGTGAACACTACAGTATCCTACAGTGCAAAGACACTACTTTAATTACTATAGTATATACTACAGTTTTATTTTACTCGTGTTTATACCCTGTAAATACTACCATAAACTACAGCATACTACAGTGAATACCACAGCTTTTATAACATAGTATACTTTAGTATTTTTTTAATGTGGGCATGCAACAGTATTATTTTTATTTTCTAAAGCAGCTATTCTGTAACTTTTAAGGAAGTAGGGTAGACCGTGTCACCACCTGTAAGAACACAAATACAGGAAAGAGCTGTCATCCTATAGTCTATTTCAATATCCTATGGATTCTATTCATGACAATGATGTCAATGCTGTTTCCTCAAACCCCACTTGGTTGATTAAATGCCCTTGGCTTGATCATCAAGAGACTGCTGGCTACAATCCAATAATAAAACAATAGGACACCAAGGGTGTGTCTTATGGGGATTTTAGCACAGCTGTGATTTTTTTTATTTTTAAGATTATGTTGTGATGTCATCATATATTTTTTCAAGAATTTATTAATATACGTAAGTAAGGCAAAGCCCTTTGTAATATAATTATTAATTGCTAGGCCTTCTATACACTTCACTATGGACAACATGGGAGAAAATTATTGAGAATTCTAACAAAGACCATACTGTACAATGTCTTAGCTCAGTTTAAGGCTTGGTTAATTTATAGTAAAAGGGCTTTTATGTACTCTGCGCCATCATCTTGGAACGCCTTACAAAATAGTTTTAAACTGGAAGAACTTGTCCCGATATCACTGCTGAATGATCTTGAGACTGATTCCCTGGCCTGTCAATGTTTTTAATTTGCTCTTTTTGATTTTTTGCAGTGTTAATCTGCAAAATTGTAATTATTTGCCTACCTCCTCATGCCTTTTGCACACAATGTATATAGACTCTTGTTTTTCCTACTGTGTTATTGACTTGTTAATTGTTTACTCCATGTGTAACTCTGTGTTGTCTGTTCACACTGCTATGCTTTATCTTGGCCAGGTCGCAGTTGTAAATGAGATCTTGTTCTCAACTAGCTTACCTGGTTACATAAAGGTGAACAAAAATATTTAAAAAATACTCCTGTGAATTCTATGGTTTTTACTAGATTACTTGTTTTTCATGTTGTTTGTCTGTAATTTTTGTAATGACTTGGTGCTGCCGATCTTGGCCAGGACGCTCTTGAAAAGGAGATTTTAAATCTCAATGAGCCCTTCCTGGTTAAATAAAGGTAAAAAAAAATAAAGATCATCAGGGTTGAAGAAAACTGGAAGGCAGACAACTTACTGCTTCCAAGTTCAAGTTAAGGGTCATTTGAACAATGAAAGAGTGAAGTTTCTGAACTGGGATAAGTTACAGCTAGCCTACCATACCAGGACTGGAAAAATAAAAAGAAGTGGAGGAAGGAACCGGTCACTTCAGGGGAGATGGATAGACAAGATTGGGACAGATTGAGCCAGATCAAACACTTTTTATAGTGCCTTCAGAAAGTATTCACACACCTTGACTTTTTCCACATTTTGTTATGATACAGCCTGAATTAAAAATGTATTAAATTGAGATTTTCTTTCACTGATCTACACACAATACCCCATAACGTTAAAGCGGAATTATGTGTCTCGAAATGTTTACAAATGTATTAAAATGAAAAACTAAAATGTCTTGAGTGAATAAGTATTCAACCCTTTTGTTATGGCAAGCCTAAATAAGTTCAGGAGTACAACTGTGCTTAACAAGTCACATGAATTGCATTCACTCCCTCTGTGTGCAATAAGAGTGTTTAACATTATTTTTTAACTATCCCATCTCTGTACCCAACACATACAGTTGAAGTCAGAAGTTTACATACACCTTAGCCAAATACATTTAAACTCAGTTTTTCACAATTCCTGACATATAATCAGAGTAAAGATTCCCTGTCTTAGGTCAGTTAGGATCACCACTTTATTTTAAGAATGTGAAATGTCAGAATAATAGTAGAGTTATTTATTTAAGCTTTTATTTCTTTCATCACATTCCCAGTGAGTCAGATGTTTCCATACTCTCAATTAGTATTTGATAGTATTGCCTTAAAAAATGTTTAACTTGGGTCGAACGTTTTGGGTAGCCTTCCACAAGCTTCCCACAATAAGTTGGGTGAACTTTGACCCATTCCTCCTGACAGAGCTGGTGTAACTGAGTCAGGTTTGTAAGCCTCCTTGCTCGCACACGCCTTTTCGGTCCTGCCCACTAATGTTCTATGGGATTGAGGTCAGGGCTTTGTGATGGCCACTCCAATTTCTTGACTTTGTTGTCCTTAAGCCATTTTTCCACAACTTTGGAAATATTCTTGGGGTCATTGTCCATTTGGAAGACCCATTTGCGACCAAGTTTTAACTTCCTGACTGATGTCATTTTTCTACCTCATGATGCCATCTATTTTATGAAGTGCACCAGTCCGTTTTGCAGCAAAGCACCCCGACAACATGATGCTGCCACCCCTGTGCTTCACTGTTGGGATGGTGTTCTTCGGCTTGCAAGCCTCCCCCTTTTTCCTCCAAACATAACGATGGTCATTATGGCCAAACAGTTCTATTTTTGTTTCATCAGACGAGGACATTTCTCCAAAAGTACGATCTTTGTCCCCATGTGCAGTAGCAAACCGTAGTCTGGCTTTTTTATGGCGGTTTTGAAGCAGTGGCTTCTTCCTTGCTGAGCGGCCTTTCAGGTTATGCCGATTATAGGACTCGTTTTACTTTGCATATAAATACTTTTGTACCGGTTTCCTCCATCATCTTCAAAAGGTCCTTTGCTTTTAGAATTTATATGCACTTTGTGCACCACAATACGTTAATCTCTATGAGACAGAACGCGTCTCCTTCCTGAGCGGTATGACAGCTGAGTGGTCCCATGGTGTTTATACTTGCGTACTATTGTTTGTACAGATGAACGTGGTACATTCAGGCATTTGGAAACCAGACTCGTGAAGGTCTACAATCTGAGGTCTTGGCTGATTTCTTTTGATTTTCCCATGATGTCAAGCAAAGAGGCACTGAGTTTGAAGGTAGGCCTTAAAATGCATCCACAGGTACACCTCCAATTGACTCAAATGATGTCAATTAGCCTATCAGAAGATTCTAAACCATTACATAATTTCTGGAATTTTCCAAGCTATTTAAAGGCACAGTCAATTTAGTGTATGTAATCTTCTGACCCACTGGAATTGTGATACAGTGAATTGTAAGTGAAATAATCTGTAAACAATTGTTGGAAAAATGACTTGTGTCATGCACAAAGTAGATGTCCTAACCGACTTGACAAAACTGGTTTGTTAACAAGAAATTTGTGGAGTGGTTGAAAAACAAGTTTTAATGACTCCAACCTAAATGTATGTAAACTTCCGACTTCAATTGTAGACACAACAGTAGCTAGGATGGGGAGAAGTCTGTCCATAATAAAGTGCTGCTTTATGACAATTATATCCATTTCAATCCCAAAAGTGGAAAAAGGTGTGTGAATACTTCCTGAAGGCACTGTATAGGGGAGCGTTCTTTTTTCTTTGGCCCACTGTCATACCCCTCTCCTCAACATCAATGTGTGCAAAGCAACCACTGCTCTGTCAAGAGCCTATTTCTGAGGAGATTGCATTCATGCACCTGGCATTGAAGAAATTGGAAGTCCCCGGCCAGTTAGTTTACAATGTAGTGGGCTCGAACCAAGCAGTGGGAGAGGAGGAGGAAGAACACACTGCGATTTGACCAAAAGTCCTCTCTTGGGTTTAAAGGAAATAAAGAACAAAGAAATGGAAAATTGAAAATGTGCCTAAAGCAATTTCATGGTGGCGAACTGCCTGTAGTGGTAGAAGGAGCTGGATGGTCATGCTTTCTCCTCTCTGGAGACGAGTCCGAATCACAATCTAGGTCCCATGAACTCCGTGTGGAGGAATGACACTGGACACCTCAAATTGGAAACTGAATGAAACAAATTTAATTTGCCTGCCCTAAAAAAATACAACCATATTTAAAAAGATTAAGTAGATGGCATTAACCATCTGTATTAGTGTTTACTTGTTTTGGTGGGAAATTACATAATCCTCATCTAAGTTTGAATACATTTTGTTTGTACTGTCTGCATTTAAAATAAGTGAAGAATAAAATATTTTATCTTATTACTAGAGAAATCTATTGAATGTAGCATTCTATTAGTTGCATTTAGGGTATCCTCCCCCCCAAAACTGCAATGCATCTGTAGCAATATATTATTTTACACAATAAATTTAGAAGACACATTTTGACACTCTTGTTGTGGTCATGGTTTTGATTCCATGAACAAGGATCAACGAGTGAACACTTTTTTTCACATTCTAATCTTTCTTTATTATATTATGATACTACCATACCTTGATTCCATTAACAAGAATCAGAGAAGCAAAATGTGGATTGATTCCCACTTTAGCCACAACATTGCCTATCCCTCTGGACTGCATTTGTGTTGTGGTCAAAGGGAGGTGGCTAAGGTCTCATGTTTTATGTATGCTGTGACAGTTTTCCTATTCCATTGTTAACAAGGACTGCATATGGGGGATGAACAGTGAAATGTGGTTGTTTCGGCCGCCTACTGCATGGATGTTTTCATGCATTGAGTGCGTAAAGTTATGACAGCCGGCTTTTGGAACAAATTATTTCGGAAACATATTAAAGGTCATTCATGGATTTTAATTTAGGCTCAAGGTAGTTTATCCACGTACCACGTAAGCCTATTGGGGAGCACGGATAAGGAATCGTCACCAGAACCTTGCTGAAATAGGCGTGTACGCATAGACAGTGTGCACTTGGAATTCGACTACAGCCAGGTTCTTATCTGAGCGACAGGGAGAGAGTAACATTGGACGGGACGTTATAATAACACAAAATTAAATGTTAATTAAAAAACAAATCTTAGCACAGTAGGCCTATAGATGGCAATAGTGTTTGGAGTGTGTGGTGGCGTATTAAGATGGCAAAGTAGACTAGTCACCAAATGGATGTTTTGTTGGATAGTCTACTACTGTATTTTGGAGAATGAGGCAATGCACATTATTTAATTGCTTTACTTCAGATAGCTCTGTCCCGTTAAAGGTAATTCAGAGAAGTGCCTGGATCTGCAGATTTCAAGTAACTTTCCAAACTAACCGAAAACCTGTGTTGAAAGTAACAAATGTAGAATTAATTTAGGTCTCCAGCAGAACAAAGTTTTAGAAAACATCTGGGCAGCAACAGCCCCGAGACAAGGCGCCGAAAAAGTCCTGAGGCTTCACTTTGCATGTTTTAATCCAGACTGCGAGTCTAATAAAAACCTTGGCACGCTAGGATGGATACCGCCGGCGGGAATGTGACAGCATCCCTCGTCTCTGGCAGTGGTAGCTTCGGCAGCAGCAGTAGCTGCACTGGTGGAAACGCGAATGCGCCTAAACATTTGTGGAGGCAACAGAACCAAGCAGTGCTCTCCCCGCTCCACCACGCGCTCGGAGTACGGACGAACAACCGGGTGAGAAGGGGATTTTCGGACACCGAGAAATACCTCAGCCCTAAGACCATGGACCGAACTTATGCAGTGGACACCGGGCACCGACCCTGTTTGAAGAAATCGCGGATGTCATGGCCATCCTCGTTCCAAGGACTTCGACGGTAAGTACAGCTTTGTCTCGGTCTCAAAGGAGAATGACAAGGGCGTGTTGAACAATGGAAAGCGAAAAAGTAGGGTAAGTAGGCTACCAAAGGTGTAAAATATGTCGGAACTTTGGACAAGCTTTAGTTTTCATTCCGTAGCCTAAATATTCGCCTTTTAGGTAGATGTGAAAAATATCCCAACCCGGTACTCGAGAATTGTTATTAATCTAACCGACGAGACATAGGGATTTGTAAATTATGTAAAAACAAATGATTCATTTGCTCATTCGTTTTTAAATTGGACGTTTGCGCATCAATAGTTTCTGTTATTAATGATATGGATGTCTTGATTGATGTCTGTTTAAAAAAAAAGACGCCCATGATTTAAAGGTGCTGTGACTGGGAGTAAAATAAATCGATACATTAATTTAAGGTAGACGTGGACCAAGTAGGCATAGGGAGGACACAGTTAAATAGACCTACCCTGCAGGAAATAAAGTGAGGGGCACAATTATAAGGTTCATCTCTCAAATGATGAGCAGGCATAACACATTGCACATTTCAGTCCATGTATTTGCTTGTATGCCTTTTTTACCCAACACATCCCATACTAGTAGATACATTAAAGCTTTTTATATCAGCTATAGGCCTAATTAGCCAATTGTAAGCATCTCTTACCACATAATTACAGTTAATTTCTGACAAGGGCAGACTGCAGTGCAGTTCACCAGTCCAATACAAAAATACCCTATTTCCACTGTCATGCTGACCCACACATACTGGCTCTGATATTTTATTTTTACATTGTCCAATCCAGCATAGTTCTAGCAACTAACGTGGATACATACGGCCAGCACAATACGACACATTGGATTGGCTAAGCAGTGTTAAAAGGATTATAGGCCTACCATACATTATTTTCACTAGTCTCTCCTACTTGCATTCATTGGTTTAATCCACATATTCACAACAGTCTCGAGCCATTCTATATACCAGGAGTTGACTGTAGATGCTTTTTAGGTGGTGGTGGAGCCCAGAAGGCTGCTACATATTCAGACCGAGTCCTGGGGATTCTTCTTCTCTAATTATCTACTTTAGCTGCAAAATAAAGAGAGAAAGACATCTAATATTAGGTCACCTCCGTTTCCTGTCGGAAGTTCTGGAGCTTCCATAATATCTGTCCCTGGACTAATATTCTCTTCAGTTATGACTGCCATCTCACCTCAGGGCTATGGAGAATATTGACCGAGCTGTGCTTGGAATGGACTGTAACATGTATCCAGACCTGGTATTCAGAGTCTAGACAGAAAGAAAAGCATGATTACTGTTTGAGTTTGTTTACAATCTGAAGAAATCATACTTGGGACAGAGGAAGACTTAAGTTCTTTATAGAAGGTATAATTATATTTTTTAATATTTCAGGGGGGGTGAAGAAAGATGTGTAGTATTGGATTGTTTTACTCATTGGCCGATAATCTATGGGGCAATACTGTCCAGGGCCCATCTCCAAAAAGCATCTTAAGGCTAAGTTCAACAGTAGAACCTTCGTAAGAGCATCATTAATATCTCCAAGCTGTTTCCCAAAACCATCGTTATTAACGTTGCACTTGAAAATGCTCGTAATATAAAGATGCCTCAGGCCAATCGTAGAACAGCTAAGTGCATCGTTAGTTCCTTTTTTTGCCCTCCTGTGTCACTTTATACACAGATCTCTGTTGAACATAGATTCACATGGTCTATCCGTTTCCCTGTGACTGCCGATAACTTCAGACCAATGTTGACTAGAAATACAAAGTTGCCAATGTCTTTGCAATTGATACAAGCAACATATAAAAATATGCTTCAATCGAAAACAGAGATGACCGCATTAAAATAAACAGTAGGCTATAGGCCTTTTGCAATCATATTGAAGTCATTTCATGTTTAATCATTTGAGTTCTATTTTTCTACTTCTAATTTGTTGAATATACACTGAGCATACAAAACATTAAACACCATCCTAATATTAAGTTGCACCCCCCCAACCCCCTTTTGCCCTCAGAACCGCCTCACTTCGTCGGGGCATGGACTCCACAAGGTGTTGAAAGCGTTCCACAGGGATGCTGGCCCATGTTGACTCCAATGCTTCCCACAGTTGTCGAGTTCACTGGATGTCTGTGTGGTGGACCATTCTTGATACACATGGGTGTAAAAAAAACAGCAGCGTTGCAGTTATTGACACAAACTACTACCATACCCCGTTCAAAGGCACTTAAATATTTTGTCTTAACCATTTACCCTCTGAATGGCACACATTTGTCTCAAGGCTTATATTTGAACCTATCACCTCCCCTTCATCTACACTGATTGAAGTGGATTTAACAAGTAACATCAACAAGTATATCATGGCATTCACCTGGTCAGTCTGTCATGGAAAGAGCAGGTGTTCTTAATGTTTTGTAGACTCATAGCCTAACTTGTGTGCAATGATGTGCCTGACTGGGCAATTTAGTGCATTTTTATTGGGTAAGCATTAGAGTTTAACCTGGTTACTGAGTTTTACAGGGATTTACCACCCAAAACCACTCTATTTTCCAAGGATAAATAACTGAGAGAAACTGGTAAATTATAATAAATGACTTATATGAACAGCATGGTGTGAAATGGAACTGTTAAATTATATGCACGTTTAAATCTGACTTCTCTATGGCCTCTGCGTGAAGAATCTTCAATGCTCAGGGTGGGTACAGACAGCCCATCTCAGTATTGAGCACAGTTCACAATGTATGTAGACCTATACTGTCATCTCATCGTAACTTTTGTTTCTTGTGATAGCTAGGTCTGCATTTGTTACAGCATAGTCTATGCTACAGTAATATAAAGACAGAATGCCCGTCTAATTTATCCATCTCCATCTCCATCTTTCGGGGTCACCTTATTTTTTAATTGTAATTTTTATTTTGTGTCATTTGTGCTCCTTCTGGCCTCTAGGTCACCAGGCTGCTCGTTAGGGCGCACACCTGTCACCAATGTTACACGCATAATGACACACCTGGACTCCATCACCTCCTTTATTACCTGCCCTTTATATGTCACTCCCTTTGGTTTCTTCCCCAGTTGTCATTGTTGCTGGTTTGTGTTTCTTGTTTTGTTAATTAATTAAATGTATTCACTCCCTGAACTTGCTTCCCGACTTTCAGCGTACATCGTTACATATTGCAGCTGCAGAGTTTTAAAACAGCCTATCACTCGAAAATCGTTGCTTTAAACGAGTGCATGCGCAAGCAGTCTTTCTCTCTCTCTCCATCAACTGTAAGTACCGACGGTGGAGAAGAAAGCAGGAATGGGGAGTCGAACATCTAATATGGAACAGACATCAAACAGGACAGGGACAGCAATAGAACCGGGTATGCAAAGACAAACAAACATGAATCCTGAAGCAGGGAACAGAGTTTGGGAACAGACCGCTATTCCAATAATCAGTGATGCGCATGACTGGGGAAGACAGGTGTGCGTACTGATGGTGGCAGGAGAGCGTAATGTTGGGGAGCCTGTCTCCTTCGAGCTGCAGGGAGGGGGAGCGGGAGCAGGCGTGACATCAACTCCATTGAAATTAGATTATCCGGTTCTAGTTTGACATATAGCCCTAGACCCCTTCCCTTTTTCCACACTTTGTTACATTACAGCCTTGTTCTAAATAGGATTACACACTAATGAGAAAGCAAAAACTGTTTTTTTAGAAACGTTTGCAAATTTGTTACAAATAAAAAAACTGAAATAGCTTATTTACATGATTATTCAGACCCTTTGCTATGAGACTCGAAATTGAGCTCAGGTGCATCCTGTTTCCATTGATCATCCTTGAGATGTTTCTACAACCTGATTGGAGTCCACCTGTGGTACATTGAATTGATTGGACATGATTTGGAAAGGTACATACAGTTGAAGTCGGAAGTTTACATACACCTTAGCCAAATACATTTAAACTCAGTTTTTCACTATTCCTGACATTTAATCTTAGTAAAATTCCCTGTCTTAGGTCAGTTAGGATCACCACTTTATTTTAAGAATGTGAAATGTCAGAATAATAGTAGAGTGATTTATTTCATATTTTATTTCTTTCATCACATTCCCAGTGGGTCAGGAGTTTAAATAGACTCATTTAGTATTTGATAGCATTGCCTTTTAAATTGTTTAACTTGGGTCAAATGTTTCGAGTAGCCTTCCACAAGCTTCCCACAATATGTTGGGTGAGTTTTGGCCCATTCCTCCTGACAGAGCTGGTGTAACTGAGTTTGATTTGTAGGCCTCCTTGTTTGCACACACTTTTTCAGTCCTGCCCACACATTTTCTATAGATTTGAGGTCAGGGCTTTGTGATGGCCAGTCAAATTCCTTGGCTTTGTTGTCCTTAAGCCATTTTGCCACAACTTTGGAAGTTTGCTTGTGGTCAATGTCCAATTGGAAGACCCATTTGCGACCAAGCTTTAACTTCCTGACTGATGTCTTGATGTTGCTTCAATATATCCACATAATTTTCCTACCTCATGATGATCCATCTATTGTGTGCACCAGTCCCTTCTGCAGTAAAGCACCCCCACAACATGATGCTGCCACCCCCATGCTTCACGGTTGGGATGGTGTTCTTTGGCTTGCAAGCCTCCCCCTTTTTCCTCTAAACATAACGATGGTCATTATGACCAAACAGTTCTATTTTTGTTTTAATCAGACCAGAGGACATTTCTCCAAAACGTACGATCTTTGTCCCCATGTACAGTTGCAAACCGTAGTCTGGCTTTTTTATGGAGGTTTTGAAGCAGTGGCTTCTTCCTTGCTGAGCGGCCTTTCAGGTTATGTCGATTATAGGACTCGTTTTACTGTGGATATAGATACTTTTGTACCTGTTTCCTCCAGCATCTTCACAAGGTCCTTTGCTGTTGTTCAGGGATTGATTTGCACTTTTCGCACCAAAATACGTTCATCTCTAGGAGACAGAATGCGTCTCCTTCCTGAGCGGTATGACGGCTGTGTGGTCCTGTGTTGTTTATACTTGCGTACTATTGTTTGTTCAGATGAACGTGGTACCTTCAGGCATTTGGAAATTGCTCCCAAGGATGAACCAGACTTGTGGTCTACAATTTATTTCTGAGATCTTGGCTGATATCTTTTTAAATTTCCCATGATGTCAAAATACATCCACAGGTGCACCTCCAATTGACTCAAATGATGTCAATTTGCTTATCAGAAGATTCTAAAGCCATGACATAATTTTCTGGAATTTTCCAAGCTGTTTAAAGGCACATTAAGTTGACTATGTAAATTTACGACCAACTGGAATTGTGATGCAGTGAATTATAAGTGAAATAATCTGTCTGTAAACAATTGTTGGAAAAATTACTTGTCATGCACAAAGTAGATGTCCTAACCGACTTGCCAAAACTGGTTTGTTAACAAGAAATTTGTGGAGTGGTTGAAAAACAAGTTTTAATGACTCCAACCTAAGTGGATGTAAACTTCCGACTTCAACTGTGTGTGTGTGTGTGTGTGTGTGTGTATATATATCCCAGCCCCGTCCCGTCCCTGCAGAAGGCCTTTTGGTAGGCTGCACCAGAATCACATTTTCTCTCCCTGTTTTGTCATGGTTTGAACGATGTGTTTAAAACCAGTCCGTATAATACAGTACAGTAATACAGTTCACACTCAAATATTTTCCTACTGGAGCTAGTTTAATTTATTTTCCCAAGATAACATATACTGTAGCTAGCATCATCTAATGGATTTTATGTTTTTCTGTCGTACATAATGTGCAGTAGCCTATATCATACAGTGCATTCGTAAAGTATTCAGACCCAAATACAGGTCTGCCAAGCTTATAGCTTTATACACAAGACTCAAGGCTGTAATCGCTGCCAAAGCTGCTTCAACAAAGTACTGAGTAAAGGGTCTGAATACTTATTTTTTATTATTTTTCTGCTTTGTCATTATGGGGTATTGTGTGTGTAGATTGTTACTTTACAGCCTTATTCTAAATCAATGTGGAAAAAGTCAAGGGTTCTGAATGCACTGTATATGTAGCCTACTGGGTAACGGCACAAGCTTTTGGGCTCGGGCTCATTAAATGTCTTTAAATTTAGATAGGCCTATTTATATGCTTTTGAATGACTCTTACGGTTTTGGCAGGAAATGCCAGGATACCCGGGAGAATTAGTAAAACATTTCTAAAATACCAGGAAAATATGCAACCCTTGTAAGCATTACAAATAATCTGCCTCAATATTTGCAACTTTAAGTGGTAATATCTCTCTAGGAGCTGATCTGTCAGTATTGCTAAATAATTATACTGTAAAGTTAAGATTTGGATGGAGAAAGCTGATGGAGAACGCTTTCGATACTATCAGTATTGACACATGCTCCAATGATGCACTTTGCGACCGTTCTCTCTGAGTGGTGTTTTTGGAAATGCATCTTCGGCCATTGTAGGAAAGTTGCATCGTTAAAATACACGTAAGTCTAAGTTCCGTCGCTATCGGGAAACCGGGCCCAGCTCACTATTAAAGGTCATTAGATAAAATCATTTAGACTATGAAGTGATACTAAAGTCCCTCATTCAACCGAAACCACTATCCAGAAGTGTGGTCTGAGCAAAACCACCTACAAGGCTGTGAAAAGCAGGTTTGAAATAAGGCAATAGTAAACATCAAATCAAATCAAATTTTATTTGTCACATACACATGGTTAGCAGATGTTAATGCGAGTGTAGCGAAATGCTTGTGCTTCTAGTTCCGACAATGCAGTAATAATCAACAAGTAATCTAACTAACAATTCCAAAACTAAATTCTTATACACAGTGTAAGGGGATAAAGAATATGTACATAAAGATATATGAATGAGTGATGGTACAGAGCAGCATAGGCAAGATACAGTAGATGGTATCGAGTACAGTATATACATATGAGATGAGTATGAAAACAAAGTGGCATAGTTAGTGGCTAGTGATACATGTATTACATAAGGATGCAGTAGATGATATAGAGTACAGTATATACGTATATATATGAGATGAATAATGTAGGGTATGTAAACATTATATTAGGTAGCATTGTTTAAAGTGGCTAGTGATATATTTTACATTTCCCATCAATTCCCATTATTAAAGTGGCTGGAGTTGAGTCAGTGTGTTGGCAGCAGCCACTCAATGTTAGTGGTTGCTGTTTAACAGTCTGATGGCCTTGAGATAGAAGCTGTTTTTCAGTCTCTCGGTCCCAGCTTTGATGCACCTGTACTGACCTCGCCTTCTGGATGGTAGCGGGGTGAACAGGCAGTGGCTCGGGTGGGTGTTGTCCTTGATGATCTTTATGGCCTTCCTGTAACATCGGGTGGTGTAGATGTCCTGGAGGGCAGGTAGTTTGCCCCCGGTGATGCGTTGTGCAGACCTCACTATCCTCTGGAGAGCCTTACGGTTGTGGGCGGAGCAGTTGCCGTACCAGGCGGTGATACAGCCCTCCAGGATGCTCTCGATTGTGCATCTGTAGAAGTCTGTGAGTGCTTTTGGTGACAAGCCGAATTTCTTCAGCCTTCAGAGGTTGAAGAGGCGCTGCTGCGCCTTCTTCACAATGCTGTCTGTGTGAGTGGACCAATTCAGTTTGTCTGTGATGTGTATGCCGAGGAACTTAACTTACTACCCTCTCCACTACTGTTCCATCGATGTGGATAGGGGGGTGTTCCCTCTGCTGTTTCCTGAAGTCCACAATCATCTCCTTAGTTTTGTTGACGTTGAGTGTGAGGTTATTTTCCTGACACCACACTCCGAGGGCCCTCACCTCCTCCCTGTAGGCCGTCTCGTCGTTGTTGGTAATCAAGCGTACCATTGTTGTGTCGTCCGCAAACTTGATGATTGAGTTGGAGGCGTGCGTGGCCGCGCAGTCGTGGGTGAACAGGGAGTACAGGAGAGGGCTCAGAATGCACCCTTGTGGGGCCCCAGTATTGAGGATCAGCAGGGTGGAGATGTTGTTGCCTACCCTCACCACCTGGGGGCGGCCCGTCAGGAAGTCCAGTACCCAGTTGCACAGGGCGGGGTCGAGACCCAGGGTCTTGAGCTTGATGACGAGCTTGGAGGGTACTATGGTGTTAAATGCCGAGCTGTCGTCGATGAACAGCATTCTCACATAGGTATTCCTCTTGTCCAGATGGGTTAGGGCAGTGTGCAGTGTGGTTGAGATTGCATCGTCTGTGGACCTATTTGGGCGGTAAGCAAATTGGAGTGGGTCTAGGGTGTCAGGTAGGGTGGAGGTTATATGGTCCTTGACTAGTCTCTCAAAGCACTTCATGATGACGGAAGTGAGTGCTACGGGGCGGTAGTCGTTTAGCTCAGTTTCCTTAGCTTAGAACAGGAACAGGAACAATGGTGGCCTGTCTTCCGCCATGAATGATGCAGTGCCCCCTTGGGCCAATCAATGCCATAGATCTCTATGGCAGGACGTGTCATTCACCCAAGTTTTGTCAAAATCATCCGGTGGTGTCAGATATTGTGTAGGTTAGCTAAACTCATATCCCTGAGCACATGTGCCAAATTGTATCACTCCGAGTCAAACAGATCAAGAGATATAAACGTGACTCTTATAGTGCCACCGTGTGGTCGTTATGAATGTTCTTGTATATGTTGAGTCTTAAGTGTTTGCCAAATTTATGTGCCAAACCATGCCCACGTGAATGTATATTGGTCATGTTGTTTTAGGTACTAGTCTAGAAAGTATTGTGTAGAGAGACCTTTGTCCATAGATGCCACATATCATGTTTCGTGCAGATAACTAACTTGAAGTGTTTTTCACAAAATTCTAAATGTTGGACTTTATGTGTACCTGAGGCAAAAAAAAATCCTTATGAGGGTTTTCCACTAGTTACCACAGGCACAAAGTCAACTTTGGCAATATTGTAAACATGTATGAAAACAAAAATGTGCTTTTTGGTATTAAGGTTCCAGTGTTTTACTTGCTATATTGTATTTACTTCGCCACCATGGCCTTTTTTTGCCTTTACCTCCCTTATCACACCTCATTTGCTCACATTGTAAAATACTTATTTTTCTACTGTATTATTGACTATGTTTGTTTTACTCCATGTGTAACTGTTGTTGTATGTGTCAAACTGCTTTGCTTTATCTTGGCCAGGTCGAAATTGTAAACACAAACTTGTTCTCAATTTGCCTACCTGGTTAAATAAAGGTGAAATAAAATAAATAAAAATGGCAAATTGCATTAGATTAGGAGAGTCAGCCATCCATTTTCCTGTATGAGGGAAATTACTCATGAGTGGTACAGAGATTCTTATCATTGTTGCCTAAAAGACGAGATGTCAAAACAGTTATGATGGCAAAATTAAGCAATTGCAATGGGAGGCAGCTCTGAGGTTATGAAAAGAGATTTGCAGTGATCCTGAAACTAAGACAAAGCAATGCAGATTCATACATTCATTGATATGCGCCCCACATCCATAGCTCTATGCACTCATCAAATATGCAGACATTGTGAGACAGACATAACATTGGATGCATTACCAACTTTTGATTCGATTGAGATATATTGCTATATCTGTTCTCCTGTAGAGTAATCCCACAGTGCTGTGCCCATGTAATACTGTAAGCATTAATGCTGTGAGTGTGACTGTTGATAGCCTCATGCCCAGTGGTGATGGCGAGCCTGTTCACCAGGGATCTAATGATACAGCTAAACGGTTAGACCACATGCTTTAAAAGCTGGGGATGAGGGCTGAGCCACAGAGACAAGATGGGCCCTAATGAAGACTACTTTGTGTGACTGCAGACAAGTCACATTTTATATTGAATTTAACCTAAAAGGGTTTAATAAAGGAAGAAGTATTTCAGCCTTTTCCGCATCCCATTGGACACAAGTGAACATTGTGTCTTGGTGACTGGCAGGCTCCACAAGTGGAATGACATCATGACAGAATTTTCCGGATTCTGCTGTTGCAGAATTTCATCCCCTTACTCATTTGCCCTTGCAATACCCCCCTTGTGGACGGGTGCATATTAAACTATTGCCTGTAGTATTTCTGCCATTGTAGCCTTTCAGTCGTCAATACTCACAGCTGCTGTAAAGGGGGAAAACAAATATTCGCTAGAGAAGGTATACAAATGTGTACAATTTCTTGATTTGGACTCCACTGTTCCTATAATGAGGCTGCAAAGGTTGGAGTCCTCAAAGGCCTCATTTCCTTTGTTTTCCATTCATATTAAATTGTTGACTGTATCGAATACTATGTACTTTACAAGCAACACACCGTGACCTAATTTAAATGGGAAACTTATGAAAAAATATATAATAATAAAAATGAAACAAAAGTAGTTTGATTACTTCCAATATAAACAGCTTAATTTCAATATAATAAAAATTGTTTAAAAAGAAATGTCATTCTTGCTTCGGGCATAGGAAAATGGTAGGAGCTTTTGCAGCGCTTTGGTGAGGGGGCTTTTTGGAATTTTATTAAGATTCCCATTAGCTGTTGCAAAAGCAGCAGCTCTTCTTCCTAGGGTCCATGCAAAACATGACATAATACTGAACATTAATAGACAAAAGTTCCAGGGAAGAACTACATAAATTTAAAAAAGGCACATGTAGCCTATATATCAATATATACATACAAACTATTTCGGTAAAATAGGGGAGAGGCGTTGTGGCGTGAGGTTTGTTTGCTTTGTTTAAAAAAAACAGGTTTGCTGTTCATTTGAGCAATATTAGATGGAATGGAGTTCCATGCAACAATAGCTCTATATAATACTGTACGCTTTCTTGAATTTGTTCTGGATTTGTGGACTGTGAAAAGACCCCAGGTGGCATGTCTGGTGGGGTAAGTGTGTGTGTAAGTTGACTATGCAAACAATTTGGTATTTAACACAATGTTTCTTGTAAAAAGAAGTCATGCAGTCAGTCTCTGAACTCGTAGCCAAGAGAGACTGGGCATGCATAGTATTTATATCAGCCCTCTGATTACAATGAATAGCCAGACGTGCCTCTCTGATCTGGGCCAGCTGCAGGCTTAACTCGGTCTTTCCTTGCAGCAGTCGACAACACGATTGGATAATAATCAAGACAACTAGAGCCTGCAGGACTTGCTTTTTAGAGTGTGGTGTCAAAAAAGCAGATGATCTCTTTATTACGGACAGACCTCTCCTCATCTTTACAACCATTGAATGTTTTGACCATGACAGTTTACAATCTAAGGTAACGCCAAGTAATTTAGTCTCCTCAACTTGTTCAACAGCCACACCATTCATTACCAGATTCAGCTGAGGTCTAGAACTGAAGGAATGATCTGTACCAAATACAATGCTCTTAGTTTTAGAGATGTTCAGGCCAGTTTATTACTGGCCACCCATTCTGAAACAGACTGCAACTCTTTGTTAAGGGTTTCAGTGACTTCATTAGCTGTAGTTGCTGATGCCTGTATGGTTGAATCATCAGCATACATGGACACACATGCTTTGTTTAATGCCAGAGGCAGGTCATTGGTAAACATTGAAAAGAGTAGAGGGCCTAGAGAGCTGCCCTGTGGTACACCATACTTACATGTTTGACATCAGAGAATCTCAATTGAAAAGAAAACAGTACAGCTCCAATCTTATCAATTTGTTTCACCCAATCATCAGTCATTTGTGTCAGTGCAGTACATGTTGAGTACCCTTCTCAATAAGCATGCTGAATGTCTGATAATTCATTTACAGAGAAATAGCATTGTATTTGGTCAAACACTATTTTTTCCAACTGTTTGTTAACAGCTGGCAGCAAGATGACAGGTCTGCTGTTAGAACCAGTAAAGGCTGTTTTACCACTCTTGGGTAGAGTAATTACTTTGGCTTCCCTCCATGCCTGAGGACAAAGACTTTCCTCTCGGCTCAGATTTAAGATATGACCGATAGGAGTGGCTATAGAGTCAGCTACCATCCTCAGTAGCTTTCCATCTAAGTTGTCCATACTAGGAGGTTTGTCATTATTGATCGATTACAGTAATTTTTCCACCTCTCCCAAACTAACTTTACAAAATTCAAACTTTCAATGTCTTTAAATATTTTTTTTAACCAGGCTAGTGAGTTAAGAACAAATTCTTATTTACAATGACGGCCTACCCCGGCGATGCTGGGCCCATTGTGCACCGCCCTATGGCACTCCCAATCACAGCCAGATGTGATACAGCCTAGATTTGAACCAGGGACTGTAGTGACACCTCTTGCAATGAGATGCAGTGCCTTAGACTGCTGCCCCACTCGGGAGCACTTTTCTTTCATTACTTTTTTAATGCATGAATACGATGGCTCACTGTTTGTTGTTGGCATTTCCTGCCTAAGTTCACCCGTTTTGACAATGAAGTAATCATTAAAATAATTGGCAACATCAAATGCTTTTGTAAGAACAAGCCATCTGATTCGATTAATTTGTAGTAAGTCAGCCAGTCAGATGTGCAGCCAGACTTATTAGCCACTCCTTTTGCCCCATCTCTTTCAACCATAGTTTTTCAATTCCACATCAATCCATGGAGCCTTAACAGGTGCACGTTTTAAATAATCGGAAGAAGCACTTTCATAAATTAATCAAGTGCAGTGTCTGGATGCTCCTTATTAATCACATGAAACCAACAAATATTTTTAACATCATCCACATAACTCACATCAACATCTATTGTATGATCTCTTATATACTATTTTAGGCCAAGCTTTTGGAACTTTGGCTTTCCCAGATATAGCCTCTATATTGTGATCACTCCATCCAATTGGTACGGATACAGCTTTAGAACAAAGTTCTACAATATTAGTAAAAATGTGGTCAACTCATGTGGTTGATCTTGTTCCTGTAGTGTTTGTAAACTCCCTGGTAAGTTTATTAATAACCTAAACCAGATTACAGGCACTGGTGAGAAGCTTCCTCTTGAGCAGACAGCTTGATGAAAACCAGTCAATATTCAGGTCCCCAAGAAAGTAGACCTCTGTTTACATCACATACACTAGCAAGCATTTCACACAGTATCTAAATAATAACTGTTAGCACTTGGTGGCCTATAGCAACACCCCAAAAGAAAAGGCTTTAGATGTGCCAAGTGAACCTGCAATTACAACACTTCAATAACACTTGACATATGATCTTCTCTAAGCATTACAGGGATATGGCTCTGAATATATACAGCAACACCTCCCCCATAAGCATTTGTCTCTTCTATAGATATTATATCCTTGTATTGCTACTGCTGTATCAAATTAATTATCTAAGTGAGTCTCAGAAGTGGCTAATATATAAATGTTAGCAAGTTATTGACTGCATGAAGCTTATGTGTAAGGCTACATGTGTTAATATGGATTATTTTCAGCCCTTTCCTGGGTAACTTATCAGAGATAGACATAATGTAGAAAAGAGCTAACACAGCAAGAAAAAACAAATATATACTTTCAGCACTCCATTCATCAATTGGTGTGTGTGTGTGCTGCGGGGTTGAATGTCACGGCTTTCGTCTGTAGAAGGAGGAGCGGACCAAAATGCAGCGTGGTTGTGATTCATTTTATTTAAATAGAGAGACTATACACGAACAGACTAACAAAATAACAAACGTGCGAAAACCTAAACAGCCCTATCTGGTGCAAAACACAGAGACAGGAACAATCACCCACAAACACACAGTGAAACCCAGGCTACCTAAATAAGGTTCCCAATCAGAGACAATGACTAACACCTGCCCCTGATTGAGAACCATATCAGGTCAAACACAGAAATAGACAAACAAGACATCCAACATAGAATGCCCACTCAGATCACACCCTGACCAATCAAAACATAGAAACATACAAAGTAAACTATGCCCCCCCCCAAGGTGCGGACTCCGGTCGCAAAACCTGAACCTATCGGGGAGGGTCTGGGTGGGCATCTGTCCGCGGTGGCGGCTCTGGTGCTGGACGTGGCCCCCACTTCACCGCAGTCTTCCCCCACCTTGTCCGCTTCTGTGACCTCCCAGCCACGGCAACCCTACTTAACAACATAGGGCAGCTCGGGACAGAGGGGCAGCTCGGGACAGAGGGGCAGCTCGGGACAGAGGGGCAGCTCGGGACAGAGGGGCAGCTCGGGACAGAGGGGCAGCTCGGGACAGAGGGGCAGCTCGGGACAGAGGGGCTCTTCAGACTCCGGCAGCAGCGCCGGACAGGCGGGAGACTCCGGGCAGCAGCGCCGGACAGGCGGGAGACTCCGGGCAGCAGCGCCGGACAGGCGGGAGACTCCGGGCAGCAGCGCCGGACAGGCGGGAGACTCCGGGCAGCAGCGCCGGACAGGCGGGAGACTCCGGGCAGCACAGGAGAGGAGGAAGGCTCTGGCAGATCCTGGCTGACTGGCGGATCTGGAAGAGTCTGACTGGCGGATCTGGAAGAGTCTGGCTGACTGGCGGATCTGGAAGAGTCTGGCTGACTTGCGGATCCATGCAGACTGACGGCTCTGGCTGCTCCATGCAGACTGGCAGCTCCTTGCAGACTGGCATCTCTGGCTGCTCCATGCAGGCTGGCATCTCTGGCTGCCCCATGCAGGCTGGCATCTCTGGCTGCCCCATGCAGGCTGGCATCTCTGGCTGCCCCATGCAGGCTGGCATCTCTGGCTGCCCCATGCAGGCTGGCAGCTCTGGCTGCTTCATGCAGGCTGGCAGCTCTGGCTGCGCTAAACAGGCAGGAGACTCCGGCAACGCTGTAGAGGAGGAAGGCTCTGGTTGCGCTGAACAGGCGGGAGACTCCGGCAGCGCAGGAGAGGAGGAAGGCTCCGGCAGCGCTGGAGAGGCGAGGCGCACTGTAGGCCTGATGCGTGGTGCTGGCACTGGTAGTACTGGGCCGAGGACACGCACAGGAAGCCTGGTGCGGGGAGCTGCCATCGGAGGGCTGGTGTGTGGAGGTGGCACAGGATGGGCTAGACCGTGAAGGCGTACTGGAGATCTTGAGAGCAGTGCTGGCACAGGACATGCAAGGCTAGGGAGGTGTACAGGAGGCCTGGTGCGTGAGGCTGGCACCAACTTCATCAGCCGACTAACACGCACCTCAGGACGAGTATGGTGCGCTGACCCAGGTGCCATCAAATCCTCGACACGCTCCGTCGGGTGAATTCCATATTTAAAGCACCAACACTGCAACTCCCTCATTACTCTCTCCTCCAATTTCCCCATTAACTCCTTCACAGTCTCTGTTTCGCTCACCTCCAACACCGGCTCTGGTTCTGGTCTCCTCCTTGACTCCTCACAATAAACAGGGAGAGTGGGCTCAGGTCTGACTCCTGACTCTGCCACACTCTCCCTGAGCCCCCCCCCCAGAAATATTTGGGGCTGACTCGGGTTTTCCATCCGCTTCGCCGTGCTGCCTCCTCATACCGGCACCTCTCCGCTTTCGTCGCCTCCAGTTCTTCCTTGGGGCGGCGATATTCTCCAGGCAGAGCCCAGGGTCCTTCTCCGTCTAATTCGTCCTCCCATGTCCATTCCTTCTTTTGTTGTTCCTGCTGTTGCTTTTGCCTGTTACCACGCCACTTGGTCCTGTTGTGGTGGGTGATTCTGTCACAGCTTTCGTCTGTAGAAGGAGGAGCGGACCAAAAATGCAGCGTGGTTGTGATTCATTTTATTTAAATAGAGACTATACACGAATAAACTAACAAAATAACAAACGTGCGAAAACCTAAACAGCCCTATCTGGTGCAAAACACAGAGACAGGAACAATCACCCACAAACACACAGTGAAACCCAGGCTACCTAAATAAGGTTCCCAATCAGAGACAATGACTAACACCTGCCCCTGATTGAGAACCATATCAGGCCAAACACAGAAATAGACAAACAAGACATCCAACATAGATCACACCCTGACCAATCAAAACATAGAAACATACAAAGTAAACTGTGGCCAGGGCGTGACATTGAAGCTATGAACCCATAGGCTTGGCTCCCTTATCTGAAGAGGCAGAAAGAGAACTGTTTTCCTCATCACTTATCCCTGGAACATGAAGGTTCAAGATTCTCTGCAGTAAAATATTAATAAAAATAATATCATGGCAATTTTTGGTGCAATTAGAATTCCTTTGCCCAAATACATTGGTCAAGAATGAAAATAAGGGTCTCTTGGTGGCTTGCGCCTCGTTTTATTTAGCCATTTCACCTCACCACCAATACTTTTTGACTTGCTGGGCATATTAGCCTTTTGCTTAGTGGCATTGACTTTCTGCCTCTTTGGAGTGGATTTTAGTGGCTTGCCTGGGTCGGCTTAAAATAACATGTAAGTGTAAAATAACATCCAGCATTTTTCTACACACATTTGTAAGGCAACCTAAAGCCTATCATTTCTACCAAACTTTAAACCAAAATTCTAAATGGAGATTGTCACAGGAAAAGGGACTGATCCTTTGCAGCGATTTGGTGAGGGTATATCACAATTAAGGCAGGAGACGTCAATCCCTCATGTTCCAGGGTTAAGGCTAAGTTCATAGTTATAACCATAGGCTCTATGCCCAAGATGATTCTCTGCGATAAAAGATTGACAACATGCCAAATGTTTTTACACTTAGAATACCTTTCTTAGATACAATCAAAAATGAGTTGCCTACATTGTGAAGGGTCAACTTCAGTCATTACTTGGTGGCATGTGCAGCATTTCAGCCTTTTACTTTTTGGTAGCAGTGGCACAGGTGCTGGTGCATTGGGGCTTGGGTGCTTGAAAATAATCATGAAAGTGTAAAAATAACATGCAGCCTTTTTCTACACACATTTGTCATTCGTTTAAATTTTATTGAAGTGGAAGAAGACTTAGTCAACCTTAACACATTATGAAACTTTAAACCAAAAATCTACAACATGCCAAATTTAACCTCCCTTGCCCCTAACTTAGCCACACGCTTCTCGATTTTGAAAGGATCAGTAATACGGTAAAATGTCTTCCCAGTATCAAAAGACGAGGTGTTTCAGTGGCTAGGGTTTAGGGACAATTGGTTGATTACTAATCTGTATTGCAGGCTACCAGTGGTGGGCCGTCAGGGCCAGCAAGGCCTTCTCTGCTGGCCTAAACATCATCAGAATATACATTTTAAAAAATATATATTTTCCCACAAATATGTATTAAATTATTCCCCAGAGTAAGAGTTACACTCTTCATTTCATAGCGTTCCTCTTGGTTGCACTGCTTCCAGCCCCAGGTTGAGATTTGGAGGGCTGGTCTTTATGTTAGATATTTTATCCAATCATATTCAGCCATGTGTTGCCAGGGGTCTAAAATCTGCCCTCAGGCCTTCAGAATCAACAGTGCGGGCGCTTGTAGCTTAGAGTGAATGGAAATTCAAATTTTGTGTCAACCAATCAGCTTTAGAGTTGGCTATTGTACACCTGCTGGCTGGTTCCAGTGTTACACAGGAGCCAGCTAGCAGGCGTAGTGCGTATTGAGAGGCAGGTTCTATATGGGCAGGTCTCAGAACTAGGAAACTGAAATTGATAAACAAATTATTTTGCGTAGTACTAAGCTGTTTTTTCAACCCACAATGGAGGAAGGAGAAGATATCGATTTGGTCGAGGATATAATTATAACGCGTTTCTGTCTATATGTATAGTGTCTAGAGCCATGGCATCATAATGATGGTAATAAGAGGTGGATTAATTCGGGTGGGACTGTGTAGGACTTCACTGAAGGCCCAGGCCCCAGAACCACGGCACGCTACTGCAGGCTACCATACTTCCATAACTTGGAGGCAGTAGTGGCTGGAGATGGGAGATTACATTAATGTGATTCTAAAACAATACAGAATAAACCATGCCATGTAAATTGAATGTACAAACTGTGAATGTGTTTTTAAATATACCAGTGATACATTTTTTTAATGTTGTTCTTTCATTTTCTCTTGGAGATCTCCACTTCACATTGCGGTTTTGATTCTGAATTGTATGGTGAGGGTTCAAACAATTTAAGTCATTTTTAAGAACCAGCAGTTTTTACTTATTGCATTTAAGTATAATGTATCTGCTATTTACCTGATTTCAGTTTTATCCTCAGAATAATATCCTTCAGAGAGGGTGTAGACCAATCCTTTATTGCCTTGTCATATTGATTTGGGGGCCATCACAGTTTGATGTTTGATCCAGTGCTCTGGAATAACAGCTACTTCCTTCTCATTTTCCATCCACACTGCTCTGGCCCACCTGGGGAAATAGACAGACTATAAGCCATAATTGCAAACCAAACTATTCTAATACATCTGGCCTTACTTGGTAAAACTGTGCAACAGAGGGATCACTATGTATTTCCTCTGAAAGGGCAGACAGCCTTGCTGATGAGGTTATCGGGGAGAAATCCTTTCTCTTTTGCGGATATTTGAGAATAGCGAAGTTGAACCCTTGAGGCACATGGAAGAATGAAGAAGTTGTCAGTTTGATTATGGTGAATGACGAGGTTTCCATCGTCTCTTATTTCTTTGACAAATGCATATATTTCCTGGAGGAAAGGGGCCCTATAAAATCTGTTTTTGTTTTTCCCAATTTTCCCCAAAAATGTTAACCCCGTCAGGAGAACATTTGAGGTTTGAGAAAAATATAACAAATACCCTTCAATGCAAGTGCACAACAGGAAGAGACAGTTGTTTAGTTTAACAATGTTTCTATAACCGCTCATGTGATTGCAGAGTATGCAAATCAAATGGCCACTGAATTGATGCAAATAATCATGATATCATTCTGCCAAGTAGGCATAGACAACTTTGGAGTTAACATTTAATTGGGAAGGTTTTTTGGAAAGCCTTTCCATTGCTACCAGAAGGTTATCATTAGCATCATCGCTAACGGCTACACAAAGTGTAGACATACAGTGGGGCAAAAAAGTATTTAGTCAGCCATCAATTGTGCAAGTTCTCCCACGTAAAAAGTTGAGGCCTGTAATTTTCAACTTGGGCGGCAGGGTAGCTGGGGCGGCAGGGTAGTCTAGTGGTTAGAGCAGAACCAGAAGTTTGCAAGTTCAAACCCCCAAGCTGACAAAGTACAAATCTGTCATTCTTCCCCTGAACAGGCAGTTAACCCACTGTTCCTAGGCCATCATTGAAAATAAGAATTTGTTTTTAACTGACTTGCCTAGTTAAATAAAGGTAAAATAAACATAAAACACTATGACAGGCAAAATGAGAAAAAAAAATCCAGAAAATCACATTGTAGGGTTTTTATTGAATTTATTTGCAAATTATGGTGGAAAATAAGTATTTGGTCACCTACAAACAAGCAAGATTTCTGGCTCTCACAGACCTGTAACTTCTTCTCTTCTTCTCTGTCCTCCACTCGTTACCTGTATTAATGGCACCTGTTTGAACTTTCAGTATAAAAGACACCTGTCCACAACCTCAAACAGTCACACTCCAAACTCCACTATGGCCTAGACCAAAGAGCTGTCAAAGGACACCAGAAACAAAATTGTAGACCTGCACCAGGCTGGGAAGACTGAATCTGCAATAGGTAAGCAGCTTGGTTTGAAGAAATCAACTGTGGGAGCAATTATTAGGAAATGGAAGACATACAAGACCACTGATAATCTCCCTCGATCTGGGGCTCCACGCAAGATCTCACCCCATGGGGTCAAAATGATCACAAGAGTGGTGAGCAAAAATCCCAGAACCACACAGGGGGATCTAGTGAATGACCTGCAGAGAGCTGGGACCAAAGTAACAAAGCCTACCATCAGCAAGGGCATTGAAAATGAAACGTGGCTGGGTCTTTTAGCATGACAATGATCCCAAACACACCGCCCGGGCAATGAAGGAGTGGCTTCGTAAGAAGCATTTCAAGGTCCTGGAGTGGCCTAGCCAGTCTCCAGATCTCAACCCCATAGAATATCTTTGGAGGGAGTTGAAAGTCTGTGTTGCCCAACAACAGCCCCAAAACATCACTGCTCTAGAAGAGATCTGCATGGAAGAATGGGCCAAAATATCAGCAACAGTGTGTGAAACCCTTGTGAAGACTTACAGAAAACGTTTGTCCTCTGTCATTGCCAACAAAGGGTATATCCTCTTGAAACTCCCCATCCCGGATCCGGGATCGTGAATAAAGCCTCAGGCTCATTAGCATAACGCAACGTTAACAATTTCTGAAAATCGCAAATAAAATGAAAATAATGCGCCTACTCTCAAGCTTAGCCTTTTCTTAACAACACTGTCATCTCAGATTTTCAAAATATGCTTTTGAACCATAGCAATTCACTAATTTGTGTAAGAGTATGCTAAGCTAGCTTAGCATTTTGAGTAGCATTTAGCACGCAACATTTTCACAAAAACCAGATAACCAAATAAATAAAATCATTTACCTTTGAAGAGCTTCGGATGTTTTCAATGAGGAGACTCTCAGTTACATAGCAAATGTCCAGTTTTTCCTGAAAGCATCTTTGTGTAGGAGAAATCGCTCCGTTTTGTACATCACATTTGGCTAACGAACCGAAAATTCAGTCACCAACAACGTCAAACTTTTTCCGAATTAACTCCATAATATCGACCGAAACATGGCAAACGTTGTTTGGAATCAATCCTCAAGGTGTTTTTTCACATATCTCTTCATTGATATATCGTTCGTGGAAGCCTGCATTCTTCTCTGAATTCTGTGGAAAAATACTTGCAGCTGACTTTTGCGCACCAATTTCGGCGCAGGACACCGGGCGGACACCTGGTAAATGTGGTCTCTTATGGTCAATCTTCCAATGATATGCCTACAAAATACGTCACAATGCTGCAGACACCTTGGGGAAACGACAGAAAGGGCAGACTCATTCCTCTCGCATTCACAGCCATATAAGGAGACAATGGAAAACGGAGCCTCAAAAATCCTGCTCATTTCCTGGATGCCGTCTCATCTTGGTTTTGCCTGTAGCTCACGTTCTAGGGCACGCACAGAGAATATCTTTGCAGTTCTGGACACGTCAGAGTGTTTTCTTTCCAAAGCTACCAATTATATGCATAGTCGAGCATCTTTTTGTGACAAAATACTGTGCTTAAAACGGGCACGTCTTTTTATCCAAAAATTATATAGCGCCCCTAGAGTTTCAAGAGGATATAACAACGTATTGAGATAAACATTTGTTATTGACCAAATACTCATTTTCCACCATAATTTGCAAATAAATTCATTAAAAATCCTGCAATGTGATTTTCTGGATTTCTTCCCCTCATTTTGTCTGTCATAGTTGAAGTGTACCTATGATGGAAATTACAGGCCTCACATCTTTTTAGGTGGGAGAACTTGCACAATTGGTGGCTGACTAAATACTTTTTTGCTCCACTGTGCGCTTGCACACACAGGCATTCCTGTGCAGTTTTTAAGAAAGTTTCAGGAAAATATGAACCACTGATGCATTTTGGTCATGTCTTATGATTCACTTGGGCAAATGAAGGTCAATAGATTTAGTTGATTTTCTACAAAATTCAATATATTTTGTAATATTGTTGAATTCTGTTTTAATATCTGGATTCCCTGATTCCATCTGCAATGCGGTCCAACACAGGCACTGGCTTAGCCACTCCAGCGAATAAGGCAACAACAAATGGATGGAAACCGTTAAAGCGGCATAAAATAGGCCAAAGTCAGCCTCGTCTCAAACTAGACATAAAATAGTAAGTGTAAATCCAAGACGCTAAAATTAGTATGGTATGTTACATTTGGTATGGTTACATAAGACAGAAGGTTCCTTCAGGCAAAAACAAAAGTAGGGTGATTGGTCAGGGTGGATGGGCAAAGGTCTTGTAACCCAAAGGTTGCGTGTTGAAATCTCATCACGGACAACTTTAGCAACTACTTAGCGAACCCCAACCCTTTAACCTAACTCCTAACCTTACCCCCTAGCCGCCTAGCTAACGTTACGCGCCTAGCCTTTTTGGTATAGGGGGCAGCATTTTCACTTTTGGATGTATAGCGTGCCCAGAGTGAACTGCCTCCTACTCTGTCCCAGATGCTAATATATGCATATTCTTATTAGTATTGGATAGAACACACTGACGTTTCTAAAACTGTTTGAATGATGTCTGTGAGTATAACAGAACTCATATGGCAGGTGAAAACCTGAGAAAAATTCAACCAGGAACTGGTAAATCTGAGGTTTGTAGTTTTTCAAAGCTTGGCCAACCGAATACATAGTGTCTATAGAGTCAAGTTGCACTTTCTACGGCTTCCACTAGATGTCAACCGTCTTTTAGAAACTGGTTTGAGGATTCTACTATAAAGGAAGGGCTCATGAGACCTGTTTGAGTCAGTGGTCTGGCAGTGTCTCAGGCTTGTGACGTGCACTCCCGACAGAGTTAGCTCTCGTTCCAGTGCTTTTCTTCAGACATAGGAATTCTCCGGTTGGAAGCTTATTGATGATTTATGTTAAAAACATCCTAAAGATTGATTCCATACATCGTTTGACTTGTTTCTACGTCCTGTAACGGAACTTTTTGACTTTTTGTCTGGACGAAGTACTCGCGCCTCGTGAAGATGAATTACTGGGCTGAACACACTAACAACAAGTGGCTATTTGGACATAAATGATGGACTTTTTGGAACTTTATGGAACAAATCAGTAATTTATTGTCGAACTGGAATTCCTGGGAGTGCCTTCTGATGAAGATCATCAAAGGTAAGTGAATATTTATAGTGTTATTTTTAACTTCTGTTGACTCCAACATGGTGGATATTTCTCTGGCTGGATTGGGCTCTGAGCGCCGTTCTCAGATTATGCTTTTTCCGTAAAAAAAATGTTGTAATCTGACACAGTGGTTGCATTAAGGAAAAGTCTATCTTTAATTCTGTGAATAATACTTGTATCTTTTATCAATGTTTATTATGAGTATTTCTGCAAAATCACCGGATGTTTTGGAATCAGAACATTACTGCACGTAACGAGCCAATGTAAACTGAGATTTTTGGATATAAATATGCACATCATCGAACAAAACATACATGTATTGTGTAACATGTTATATGAGTGTCATCTGATGAAGATCATCAAAGGTTAGTGATTAATTTGATCTATATTTCTGTTTTTTGTGACTCCTATCTTTGGTTGGAAAAATGGCTGTGTTTTTTTGTCTTGGCTATGACCTAATATAATCATATGTTGTGCTTTTTATTCGCGCACCGCCTTTTCAGGGGAATGTTGTCGAGGGGTTCCGCTAGCGGAACACCTGCCCTAGAAAGGCTAGCTAAAGTTAGCCGCCTAGCTAACGTTAGCCACAACAAATTGCAATATTGATGTACATCCACAAATTAATACATACCATATACTAAGAGTGTCCCGGATATATATTTACTCCTACCTAAGAGTCCATTTTGCCAAAGTTGGCAGCTTGAGGATTTGAGGAGGAACACCAACGTTTATTTTCAAATCTATTGAATCCTCAATGAAATCTGGAGGGTCAACCTGATTCTTCACTATACCTCGCTCAACACAAAAATATGCATAGTTACCTTCACAAATCTCAATATTGTTGTACTAATCTTTTGGAACATTAAGCCCCTCCTCTGAAAATGACCAATAAACTACTGACTGCACACCTGGTGAGGTTATTTTCATTAGCCCAAGATGCCAGCTTTACACAAATAACACCCTTTGTTGTAGTTTGAGATTATGCTGCTTCACACACTCAGACAACCTCTCAATCTCATCACTATCAAACATCCTTTCAGTGTGATCACTTGTTTTAACACTGGAGGAGGTTTCACTGAATTTACCATCTACATTAGTTTCAGTAGGAATGTCAGCTGTTCCATTATCGACTTGACTCTGCCAGAGCTATAACATCCGCATGGAATTTACACAACCGGTGTATTCTAATAAACAATCAAACTAAATCCTGTTTGCATTTATAGGTTACAAAATGTATTTCTCCACAGGGCTTGATTAGCTTGAAATTGGTTGTGCTCTGTGTTAATTATTGTAGGCTACCCATACTAATAAGGCAATCGGGTGCAGCTGTCAGATGACGTCGCAAACCGGTTGAGACACCTTTTTTACTTGTGTGGCAACACAATGTGAATCACCTAACATCATATCAACTTAGCACTATAAATAGAATGCCAAATTCATTATATTAATATAATAAACATTTACATTTACATTTAAGTCATTTAGCAGACGCTCTTATCCAGAGCGACTTACAAATTGGGCGACTTACAAATTTACATTTGGATATTGTCTTAGCCATACATGTTATGAATAACATATTTATAAAAGACAATATCCAAACGTATTATTTTTATTTTCATTAATTTGTCATCCTATTTATAGGCCTATTGGCAACTACTTCTAAAGATCAATCATGAATGAATGGTAGCATACCTAGCGACATGTTGAAATGATGGTGTCAGTTGGGCAAATCAGATGTCAATGTGACAAATTCATAATTAATTAAAAACTCATCCACTTTTGAGTGAGTGCTGTGTGATGGTAAAACCCAAATTCACTCCGGAAACCCAACCTCACTCTGAATGTACTTTCACATAGCTTGTGACAAACAAGTTAGAGGAGTTACTTTCAACTCTTCAATTTAAGGCAGAGCATAGCTACGCAAATGAGTATGGAAGCTGATCAGTAGCTGTATGTATTGACATGATAGCTCAGCAGAAATGAGCAGAACTTAGCAGGGTACATGGAATTAGGCATCTGGATGGTAGACTCATCCCCACTGAAGTACATTAATGCTCATAAACCAGTAGGAGTCACTGTTCAGGCAGGAGTTGTTAGACTATGGTTTTAAGATTTTATTTCATTATAGGGGTCTCATTATTTAGGTTGATGGCATGACAATGAAACAATGACATTGATTCAATCATAACCTGAAAAAAATAGTCATTGTATTTAAGTTGAAGTTTTTACCACAACTTCAATGTTTGCAACGCTGGTTGAAATGTATATGGAAACAGTACTTGTTGACTTTTTGCAAATCCAAATGTGTTTCAATCATTGATTCAATGTCACAATATGTTGACAAATTGCATTGAAACAACACTTTATTCAACCAGTTTGTGCCAAGTGGGTAGGAAATAAATGGAAAAGTGTTGTTGCTCTCAGAGAAAAGGGGAACTTTATTAGCAAAGTACAGCACAGCAATGAATTACAAGATACACTACGCTACTTTATGTTATTTTTGCTTCTGGTTTCACCTATTCTTCACCCATGCAGGTGACTGCTGTCCCTCCAGCTCACACTCCTTCACGTAGATTGTGAAAAGGCATTAGAAGAAGTACAACATTAACTAAAACATTAGCAAGTACAGTTGCTAAACTTTCTGTAGATAGCTAGACTGCCATATACTTTATAAAATTGGAGTGCCAAGGTGAAACAGTAACGATTGCAGCTTACCATTACTTTCACCATAACAGGTTATGTGCCATGAAACTTGCTCGACTCATTCAGGCTGGAGACGTTAAGGTAGAAAACAAATTTAGCATAGCATGAAGATTAAAATCAACAACACAGATAAACCGACGTGACAAATCAGGAGAACTGAAAGTTGGAATCAGCACCTGTCACGCCTTGGTCTTAGTATTTTGTGTTTTAGTTAATTAGTTGGTCAGGCCAGGGTGTGACATGGGTTTGTTTGTTGTATTTAGTGGGGATTTTTAGTTATTGGGATTGTAGCTGATTAGGGGTGTGTGTTTCATAGGTTTGGCTGCCTGAGGCGGTTCTTAATCAGAGTCAGGTGATTCTCGTTGTCTCTGATTGGGAACCGTATTTAGGTAGCCTGGGTTTCGCTTTGTATTTCGTGGGTGATTGTTCTTGTCTCTGTGTTAGTGTTCACCAGTCAGGCTGTAATAGGGTTCACGTTCCGTTTTGTTGTTTTGTATTTATTCGTTATTTCATGTATAGTTTCGTTATTTGTTTTCACTAATAAACATGAGTAACAAACACGCTGCATTTTGGTCCGACTCTCTTTCGACAAACGAAGAACGTCGTTACAGCACCGCTGTGGATTATAGGAATTTAGGCTCCCACATTACTAACATTAGCTATAGTTAGTGGCAGTGCATTCTGCAGTGGCAAGAGAGCTAACTATAGCCACATGACTTTCTCAGAATTATTTTTTGGGGGCATTTCTCCTGCTGTGTTCACCACTCAATGAAATGCTTGGTATTGCCAACAGACCCTACAACAGTTTGAACACAAGCCCTGATATTTACAACAACTTTACAACAACTTACTAGGCTAATGTTGAATATGAAGTTGATGCTCAGCAAGCAAGTAACCCTGTAGCTAAAGTTACTGTTCGAACAGTTAACTTCTAGTCCTACTAAAGCACGTAGCTAGCTAAAGGCACGGCAAGCAGCAGGCTTGCAGATCTGTTTTCAAAGATGCAACGTTACAATAAAATGGTCGTGATAATTTTAATGATAATAAAAATGACATTCATTTGAGCACCACTTCAGAAACTTTGCTGTTTGCCATCTTCCAAGTTGTTTTGTTGTTTACTTGAGGAGATTTTGCTATCAAACTCACAGCAACCCTCTTCCAATGCATTGTGGCTGTGAAATTCCCGAAAATCTCATTCTACTAAATGAAAAGCCAAAATTAGTTTAACATCCTGGCATTTAAAGCATACTCGATTTTTGAAAATGTACATGCTATAAAACATTCTATTTGTTTTTGCATACTGAGAATCTGTCATGTGCTATTGCGTCTACCGCTATTTGTTGATTAGATATGGGGATGCACTACCGAAATCAATCAGCTGTTGTCAAAGACTAAATGATTATGACATCCAGGAATTTAGATTTTTTTAAATGTCACATACTATAAAACTTTATTTTTTCGCATACTCAGATGGCCTACTATTTTGGACGCAAGTATGGGTATTCGGACACGGCCAGTGACTTTGTAAGAGGGGTCTCAAAGGAGCATAGAGGGTTTAAAGGGTGTGTGTGTGTGTGTGTGTGTCAGTCACCATATCTCAACCCAATTGAACACTTATGGGAGATTCTGGAGCGGTAGCCGAGAGAGTTTTCCACCACCATCAACAAAACACCAAATGATGGAAATTTACGTGGAAGAATGGTGTTGCATCCCTCCAATAGAGTTCTAGACACTTGTACACTCAATTCCAAGGTGCATTGACACTTTTATTGCGGCTCGTGGTGCCCCAACACCATATTAAGACACTTTATGTTGGTGTTTCCTTTATTTTGGCAGTTAGCTGTACATGTCCTTGTACTGTCATAAAACACTATCTTTAAGAATGGTGCCATTAACTTACTATGACAATGGGTAGGTGTGATGAGAGAGAGAGAAGATGCCTTGTTGGGTCGACGGGACATACAGTATAGACTTATTCTGTTGAGGCTGAATTTGAAGATTTTATCAGACGGAGCCTGTTGAATGCAACAGTGCCTTGAAGTGTGAGCATTAACATTGAGGAGCTACTGACAGAGAAATGGAGCTGGCGAGTGAGTGAGTGGCAGAGGAAGCCATACCTGCTTAAAGGTTCATCCCCAAAATCAAGCTCAAGGTTTATTACATTAATGTGTGCCCCAGTTTCTATCCTTTAAGCTACTACTACTAGTTTGATGTTTGTAGCCATCAATTGGCTCATTAACAATCACCCATATTAGCAAAAATGTCACATTTTTCTATTATAAGCTATTTATCGTAATGAATGATATCAGCAAAATGCATGCAATAAGCGATAATTTTCGGGTTTTTGTCCCAGCTCTACTCTATAATCTAGTGCTACTGATGTGTAAAGGAAGTGAATTTTACCACTAAGTCATGTGACTCCATTGAAGTGGATGGAAAAGAACCACAAAAAAAATCCATATCCCCTTGACAGCCAGTCATAATCCATTGCCAGGTCGATACAATGTTAATGCCAATATCACTTTTTATTGGACACGTATGAAAAATATTTCCTTGAAGGATCTACTTTGATGCCACTAATGTTCTCTCTTGGGGTGGTAGACAGCCTAGCACGGACAATATGTAGCACAGCAGCTAAGGAGTTAAACCTGTAGCCAAAAGGTCGCCTGTTTGTTTCACAGGCCGGGCGCTTCAGGAAAAGGTGGAAATTGATTTGACAACTGGAGGGCTGCTATGTTCATATCCTAACAACAATCTCCTACTGTTGGGCCCTTGAGCAAGGCCCTTAACCCTACAATGTGCTCTCCATTCACTGCAGTTTGACCCTGTGCTCCTCTTGTCTGTGTGGGGGGGGTGATCAAATAACTTCCTTTGTTCGCTGTAACTATGGACAATAAAGTTGTAAAGGTACCCTCTGAAGTTGTCCTCACAGACAGACAGGGCCTGTAGGTGTTACTGGGGATGGGCAATCGAATCCTGGAGGGCCGCAATGGTGCAGGCATTTGTACCAACCTAGCACTAACACACCTTACTCAAATAATCAACTAATCATAGTCTCAAATTTTGAAGGGTCACAGTCATTTCTGGGCATATTGTCAAACAGCTGATACTGGTCTCGAACAAACACACAGAGTGTACTAAACATTAGGAACAACCTCAATTTATCAGGGCATGGACTCTACAAGGGTGTCAAGCATTCCACATGGATGACTGCCGATGTCGACTCCAATGCTTCTCACAGTTGTCAAGTTTTCCGGGTGTCCTTTGGGTGGTGGATAATTTTTGATACATACAGGAAACTATTGAGCATGAAAACCCCAGCAACGTTGCAGTTCTTGACACACTCAAACCTGCGTGCCTGGCACATACTACTATACCCCCTTCAAAGGCACTTGCATTTTCTGTCTTGCCCATTCACCATCTGAATGGAACACATACACAATCCATGTCTCAATTGTCTCAAGGCTTAGAAATCCTCCTTAACACGTCTCCTCCCCTTCATCTACACTGATTTGAAGTGGATTTAGCAAGTGACGTCAATAAAGGACCATAGCTTTTACCTGGATTCACCTGGTCAGTCTGTCATGGAAAGAGTTCGTAATGTTTTGTACACTCAGTGTATGGTGGTAGTATTAAGAAATTGGTTCTGAAAAATAACTAGTACAATTTAAAACAGCTCTCTTTTCAGAGCAGCTACTTTGATTACACTGCTGTTTTCAGTTGCGGTTAAAGTCATTCATATATTCTTGTGGTTACAGGAAGGCCACCTAGTGTCACAGGCCAAAAAGATCATCGAGAACCTCAGCCACCTGAACATCACCTTTTCACCCTGCTACCATTTAGAAGGTGGAGACAGTACAGGTGCATCAAAGCTGGGGCCGAGAGACTGAAAAACAGCTTCTATCTCCAGGCCATCAGACTGTTAAATAGTCGCTATTTGCCGACCTCCACCCAGTACTACACCCGGCTACTAGTGATGCGCAGGTTGATACCTAACCCATAACCGCAGGGCGGGCGGTTTATGTTCATGTAATATTGTGTTGATGAAGGGCGGGTGTGGTGGGCAGGTTGAATACAGAGAAAACAATATCTTAAAAAATGCATGAATGTATCATTCTCATGCAATTTATATCTATAGGCTACATTTAGTTTTTTTTCCATTATTTTAAGCTTTCCGGCATTAGTGCTTAGCCTAAGTTTTAGGTTCTAACTGTAGCGCGGGACATAGGACTTCAAATAGGTCTATGGCACATCAAGGGAACTGTAGCCTAACTGCTCAGATGGGTTGAACTGAAATCTGGACACAGACAATATGTCTATAATCTCACTGAGCCTAATAGATTATGAACTTCTGCACAATTGAGCATTTCTTGCAGTAAATTATACACCAAAAGTAGGCTAGATTTTTACTCAGGAAATAGGATTTCTTTCATCTTGAGAGAATGCGCAGTTAGATACGGTCTGTAGAGGTGCTATCTTCATCAGCATCATAAAAGCTGATAGTATTTCAAACACAGAAAATATGCATCCAAGCTGAACTGAAATCTTATCAGAAACATTTTGGGTTGTTTTCACAGCTTTCTATTTCCTTAGAACCGGTCAAAGGGATGTCTTTGCTCCGCGAAAGAAGCAGAGATGACAGAACTTTGTGAATTAGATTGAAGCATTCATTCAATCATTTATGACATCATTCTGGTGAGAAAGGGTTTATTTAGTCTTCTAGGGAAACATTTGACAGAAGAAAAGCTTAATGTATTGAATTACAGACAAGCTAACTAACATAGCTTACCAAAATGTTGGAAATTATAAGCAGATATGTATTAACTTCTTGAAACTCCCCATCCCGGATCCGGGATCGTGACTAAAGCCTCAGGCTCATTAGCATAACGCAACGTTAACGATTTCTGAAAATCTCAAATAAAATGAAAATAATGCGCCTACTCTCAAGCTTAGCCTTTTCTTAACAACACTGTCATCTCAGATTTTCAAAATATGCTTTTGAACCATAGCAATTCACTAATTTGTGTAAGAGTATGCTAAGCTAGCTTAGCATTTTGAGTAGCATTTAGCACGCAACATTTTCACAAAAAACCAGATAACCAAATAAATAAAATCATTTACCTTTGAAGAGCTTCGGATGTTTTCAATGAGGAGACTCTCAGTTACATAGCAAATGTGCAGTTTTTCAAAAAAATATTATTTGTGTAGGACAAATCGCTCCGTTTTGTTCACGTTTGGCTATGAAAAAAACCTGTATACAGTTATAGCCTGAAGCTCATTAGCATAATGTAACGTTAACGATTACCTTTGAAGAGCTTCGGATGTTTTCAATGAGGAGTCTCTCAGTTACATACCAAATGTGCAGTTTTTCCTGAAAGCGTCTTTGTGTAGGAGAAATCGCTCCGTTTTGTACATCACATTTGGCTACCGAAACGAACCGAAAATTCAGTCACCTACAACGTCAAACTTTTTCCGAATTAACTCCATAATATCGACCGAAACATGGCAAACGTTGTTTGGAATCAATACTCAAGGTGTTTTTTCACATATCTCTTCATTGATATATCGTTCATGGAAGCCTGCATTCTTCTCTGAATTCTGTGGAAAAATACTTGCAGCTGACTTTTGCGCACCAATTTCGGCGCAGGACACCGGGCGGACACCTGGTAAATGTGGTCTCTTATGGTCAATCTTCCAATGATATGCCTACAAATACGTCACAATGCTGCAGACACCTTGGGGAAACGACAGAAAGGGCTGACTCACTCCTCTCGCATTCACAGCCATATAAGGAGACAATGGAAAACTGAGCCTCAAAAATCCTGCTCTTTTCCTGGATGCCGTTTAATCTTGGTTTTGCCTGTAGCTCACGTTCTAGGGCACGCACAGAAAATATCTTTGCAGTTCTGGAAACGTCAGAGTGTTTTCTTTCCAAAGCTACCAATTATATGCATAGTCGAGCATCTTTTTGTGACAAAATATTGCGCTTAAAACGGGCACGTCTTTTTATCCAAAAATGATATAGCGCCCCCAGAGTTTCAACAGGTTAAAATCTTTCCACTATCTCTGACTGTAGTTTACAGTGCATTTTCTATATTAGCAGGTTAGCATTGGGTGCAGGCCTTTATCACATATAGTCAGGTGGTTGCAGATGGCTTATTAGCAATTGCGGTCGGGTGTGGGGGAACAAACAGCTGACCCATGCACCACTACCAGCTACCTCCGGTACTCTACCCTCCACGTTAGAGACTGCTGCCCTATGTACAGTTGAAGTCGGAAGTTTACATACACTTAGGTTGGAGTCATTAAAACTAGTTTTTAAACCACTCCACAAATGTCTTGTTAACAAACTATAGTTTTGGAAAGTTGGTTGGGACATCTACTTTGTGCATGACACATTTTTCCAACAATTGTTTACAGACAGATTATTTCACTTATAATTCACTGTATCACAATTCCAGTGGGTCAGAAGTTTACATACACTAAGTTGACTGTGCCTTTTAAATAGTTTGGAAAATTATGTCATGGCTTTAGAAGCTTCTGATAGGCTAATTGACATCATTTGAGTCAGGTGTACCTGTGGATGTATTTCAAGACCTACCTTCAAACTATATCCACAGTAAAACGAGTCCTATATCGACATAACCTGAAAGGCCACTCAGCAAGGAAGAAGCCACTGCTCCAAAACCGCCATAAAAAAGCCAGACTACAGTTTGCAACTGCACATGGGGACAAAGGTGGTACTTTTTGGAGAAATGTCCTCTGATCTGATGAAACAAAAATAGAACTGATTGGCCATAATGACCATCATTATGTTTGGAGGAAAAAGGGGGAGGCTTGCAAGCCGAAGAACACCATCCCAACTTTGCTGCAGTAGGGACTGGTGCACTTCACAAAATAGATGGCTTCATGAGGGAGGAAAATTATGTGGATGTATTGAAGCAACATCTCAAGACATCAGCGAATGGGTCTTCCAAATGGACAATGACCCCAAGCATACTTCCAAAGATGTGGCAAAATGGCTTAAGGACAACAAAGTCAAGGTATTGGAGTGGCCATCACAAAGCCCTGACTTCAATCATATAGAACATTTGTGGGCAGGACTGAAAAAGTGTGTGCGAGCAAGGAGGCCTACAAAACCTGACTCAGTTACACCAGCTCTGTCAGGAGGAATGGGCCAAAATTCACCCAACTTATTATGGGAAGCTTGTGGAAGGCTACCCGAAACATTTGACCCAAGTTAAACAATTTAAAGGCAATGCTATCAAATACTAATAGAGTGTATGTAAACTTCTGACCCACTGGGAATGTGATGAAAGAAATAAAGCTGAAATAAATCATTCTCTACTATTATTCTGACATTTCACATTCTTAACGTAAGGTGGTGATCCTAACTTACCTAAGACAGGGAATTTTTACAATAATTAAATCTCAGGAATTGTGAAAAACTGAGTTTAAATGTATTTGGCTAAGTTGTATGTAAACTTCCGACTTCAACTGTACATAGTCATTGAACACTGGTCACTTCAATAATGTTTACATACTGTTTTACCCACTTCATATGTATATAATTTAAAAACACAGGGAGTTATCACTTGGGTGCATTGGTCTCTTTCCTCTATGATAGATGCACCACATACCCAGGCTACCACTCACTCTCTGTTGGGAAATAAGACCAGCATGAAGAAAAAACATACTGTAACCTGGCTGTCAGTTTGAGATATGTTTCACTCCACCTTGTCTGAAAGACCGTACCTTCAAATTAGTCATTTGTACTGTGTACAACCATGTAATTCTATGGTATCATTACAAATGGTATTAGGCCTAATGGGAAGTGCAACTAGCATTCCCAAAAAAGACTATCACTCTAATGAGTCTAGAGATATGAAACACTGAAACTAGGCCACTATGGACAGTTTCATAGCAGGCTGAGAACCAGAGAACATCCTCTCATCCAAATCTCTGCAAAGCAATGGTTTTTATTTCCCTCCCTCCCTTCTTCCATCCCTCCTCACTCTGTTCAATGGTCTAATGAGATGGTTGAAAGACATTTTGAAGGACAGCCACCGTTTGAAGAGCTGACAGCCAAAGCCCTGGTGGCGACTGTGCTGGTTATTGTGGGTGGGGGGGTGGGCATCTGATGGTTGGCTTCGCTACAGTGATCCCAGTTTCAGCCACTGGGAGTTAAAGGCTCTCCAGCTGGGCATACCAGTACTGGTCCTAGGTCTGTTCTTACAGCTGTAGAGTAGAGTAGGGAGACCTTGGAGACAGAGACCATGAATAATGCATGGTTCCGGCTGTTAAATGGACATCTGCATGAAGGCATTGGGGAAGGTTATTAAACAGAAAGTCTAACTGCATCCTGGTTTTAAACACATCTGTTGGTTTTAGTGACAGGCAGCCTAGAGCTAGAGAGTCATTAGCCACTGCCTCCTCTAGACAAACACTACCACAAACAACCTGAAAGCATGCAGTGGCAGCCAGCCATGCACTGGGCAGCCAACCAGAACAGGGGAGCCAGGGGTAAAGATGGGAGTCTGGCTATAGGGGTATCTGTCAATCAGAACATTTCTATCTCTGTTCTGTTCCTTGTCTGACTAATACATTACATCACCGAAAGTATGTGGACTCCCCTTCAAATGACTGGATTCAGCTATTTCAGCCACATCCGTTGCTGGCACGTTTATAAAATCAAGCACACAGCCATGCATTCTCCATAGACAAACATTGGCAGTAGAATGGCCTTACTGCACAGCTCAGTGACGTTCAACATAGCACCGTCATAGGATTCCAATAAGTCAGTTTGTCAAATTTCACATTTTTGCCCTGCTAGAGCTGCACCGTCTCAACTGTAAGTGCTGCTATTGTGAAGTGGAAACGTCTAGAAGCAGCAATGGCTCAGCCGCAAAGTGGTAGGCCACATAAGCTCATAGATTGGGACCACCGAGTGCTGAAGCACGTAGCGCATAAAAATCATTTGTCCTTGGGTTTCCATGGCCGAGCAGCCACACAAGCCACCCAAGCCTAAGATCAACATGCGCAATGCCAGGCGTTGGCAGGAGTGGTGTAAAGCTCGCCGTCATTGGACTCTGGAGCAGTGAAAACATTCTCTGGAGTGATGAATCACGCATCACCATATAGTGCAAGGAGAATGCTACCTGCCCCAATGCATAGTGCCAACTGTGAGGTTTGGTGGAAGAGAAATAATGGTCTGGGGCTGTTTTTTTCATGGTTCTGGCTCGGCTCCTTCATTCAAGTGAAGGGAAATCTTAACGCTACAGCATACAATGACATTCTAGACTATTCTGTGCTTCCAACTTTGTGGCAACAGTTTCGGGAAGGCCCTTTCCTGTTTCTCCATGACAATGCCCCCGTGCACAAAGCAAATCAAATCAAATTTTATTTGTCACATACACATGGTTAGCAGATGTTAATGCGAGTGTAGCGAAATGCTTGTGCTTCTAGTTCCGACAATGCAGTAATAATCAACAAGTAATCTAACTAACAATTCCAAAACTACTGTCTTATACACACAAGTGTAAGGGGATAAAGAATATGTACATAAAGATATATGAAGGAGTGATGGTACAGAGCAGCATAGGCAAGATACAGTAGATGGTATCGAGTACAGTATATACATATGAGATGAGTATGTAAACAAAGTGGCATAGTTAAAGTGGCTAGTGATACATGTATTACATAAGGATGCAGTAGATGATATAGAGTACAGTGTATACGTATACATATGAGATGAATAATGTAGGGTATGTAAACATTATATTAGGTAGCATTGTTTAAAGTGGCTAGTGATATATTTTACATTTCCCATCAATTCCCATTATTAAAGTGGCTGGAGTTGAGTCAGTGTGTTGGCAGCAGCCACTCAATGTTAGTGGTGGCTGTTTAACAGTCTGATGGCCTTGAGATAGAAGCTGTTTTTCAGTCTCTCGGTCCCAGCTTTGATGCACCTGTACTGACCTCGCCTTCTGGATGATAGGGGGGTGAACAGGCAGTGGTTCGGGTGGTTGTTGTCCTTGATGATCTTTATGGCCTTCCTGTAACATCGGGTGGTGTAGGTGTCCTAGAGGGCAGGTAGTTTGCCCCCAGTGATGCGTTGTGCAGACCTCACTACCCTCTGGAGAGCCTTACGGTTGTGGGCGGAGCAGTTGCCGTACCAGGCGGTGATACAGCCGCCAGGATGCTCTTGATTGTGCATCTGTAGAAGTTTGTGTGCTTTTGGTGACAAGCCGAATTTCTTCAGCCTTCTGAGGTTGAAGAGGCGCTGCTGCGCCTTCTTCACCATGCTGTCTGTGTGGGTGGACCAATTCAGTTTGTCTGTGATGTGTATGCTGAGGAACTTAACTTACTACCCTCTCCACTACTGTTCCATCGATGTGGATAGGGGGGTGTTCCCTCTGCTGTTTCCTGAAGTCCACAATCATCTCCTTAGTTTTGTTGACGTTGAGTGTGAGGTTATTTTCCTGACACCACACTCCGAGGGCCCTCACCTCCTCCCTGTAGGCCGTCTCGTCGTTGTTGGCAATCAAGCCTACCACTGCTGTGTCGTCCGCAAACTTGATGTTTGAGTTGGAGGCGTGCGTGGCCATGCAGTCGTGGGTGAACAGGGAGTACAGGAGAGGGCTCAGAACGCAGCCTTGTGGGGCCCCAGTGTTGAGGATCAGCGGGGTGGAGATGTTGTTGCCTACTCTCACCACCTGGGGCGGCCCGTTAGGAAATCCAGTACCCAGTTGCACAGGGCGGGGTCGAGACCCAGGGTCTCGAGCTTGATGACGAGCTTGGAGGGTACTATGGTGTTAAATGCCGAGCTGTAGTCGATGAACAGCATTCTCACATAGGTATTCCTCTTGTCTAGATGGGTTAGGGCAGTGTGCAGTGTGATTGAGATTGCATTGTCTGTGGACCTATTTGGGCGGTAAGCAAATTGGAGTGGGTCTGGGGTGTCAGGTAGGGTGGAGGTGATATGGTCCTTGACTAGTCTCTCAAAGCACTTCATGACGATGGAAGTGAGTGCTACAGGGGCGGTAGTCGTTTAGCTCAGTTATCTTAGCTTTCTTGGGAACAGGAACAATGGTTGCCCTCTTGAAGCATGTGGGAACAGCAGACTGGGATAGGGATTGATTGAATATGCCCGTAAACACACCAGCCACCTGGTCTGCACATGCTCTGAGGGCGCGGCTGGGGATGCCGTCTGGGCCTGCAGCCTTGCGAGGGTTAACACGTTTAAATGTTTTACTCACCTCGGCTGCAGTGAAGGTGAGTCCGCATGTTTTCGTTGCAGGCCGTGTCAGTGGCACTGTATTGTCCTCAAAGCGGGCAAAAAAGTTGTTTAGTCTGCCTGGGAGCAAGACATCCTGGTCCGGGACGGGGCTGGTTTTCTTTTTGTAATCCGTGATTGACTGTAGACCCTGCCACATACCTCTTGTGTCTGAGCCGTTGAATTGAGATTCTACTTTGTCTCTATACTGACGCTTAGCTTGTTTGATTTCCTTGCGGAGGGAATAGCTGCACTGTTTGTATTCGGTCATGTTTCCGGTCACCTTGCCCTGATTAAAAGCAGTGGATCGCGCTTTCAGTTTCACGCGAATGCTGCCATCAATCCACGGTTTCTGGTTTGGGAATGTTTTAATCGTTGCTATGGGAATGACATCTTCAACGCAAGTTCTAATGAACTCGCACACCGAATCAGCGTATTCGTCAATGTTGTTGTCTGACGCAATACGAAACATATCCCAGTCCACGTGATGGAAGCAGTCTTGGAGTGTGGAATCAGATTGGTCGGACCAGCGTTGGACAGACCTCAGCGTGGGAGCTTCTTGTTTTAGTTTCTGTCTGTAGGCAGGGATCAGCAAAATGGAGTCGTGGTCAGCTTTTCCGAAAGGGGGTCGGTGCAGGGCCTTATATGCGTTGCGGAAGTTAGAATAGCAATGAACCAAGGTTTTGCCAGCCCTGGTTGCGCAATCGATATGCTGATACAATTTAGGGAGTCTTGTTTTCAGATTAGCCTTGTTAAAATCCCCAGCTACAATGAATGCAGCCTCAGGATGTATGGATTCCAGTTTGCAAAGAGTCAAATAAAGTTTGTTCAGAGCCATCGATGTGTCTGCTTGGGGGGAATATATACGGCTGTGATTATAATCGAAGAGAATTCCCTTGGTAGATAATGCGGTTGACATTTGATTGTGAGGATTTCTAAATCAGGTGAACAGAAGGATTTGAGTTCCTATATGTTTTTGTGATCACACCACGTCTCGTTAGCCATAAGGCATACGCCCCCGCCCCTCGTCTTACCAGAAAGATGTTTGTTTCTGTCGGCGCGATGCGTGGAGAAACCAGCTGGCTGCACCGACTCCGATAGCGTCTCTCCAGTGAGCCATGTTTCCGTGAAGCAAAGAACGTTACAGTCTCTGAAGTCCTTCTGGAATGCTACCCTTGCTCGGATTTCATCAACCTTGTTGTCAAGAGACTGGACATTGGCGAGAAGTATACTAGGAAGTGGTGCACGATGTGCCCGTCTCCGGAGTCTGACCAGAAGACCGCCTCGTTTCCCTCTTTGACAAAGTCATTTTTTTGGGTCGCCGGCTGGGATCCATTCCGTTGTCCTGGGTGAAAGGCAGAACACAGGATCCGCTTCGCGAAAGTCATATTCTTGGTCGTACTGATGGTGAGTTGACGCTGATCTTATATTCAGTAGTTCTTCTCGACTGTATGTAATGAAACCTAAGATGACCTGGGGTACTAATGTAAGAAATAACACGTAAAAAAAAAAAAACTGCATAGTTTCCTAGGAACTCAAAGCGAGGCGGCCATCTCTGTCGGCGCCGGAAGCAAGATCAATACAGAAATTATTTGTTTGTGTCGGACCGTTGTGGAATAATTTGACTGGCCTGCACAGAGCCCTGACCTCAACCCCATCCAACACCTTTGGGATGGATTTGAACGCTGACTGCGAGCCAGGCCTAATCACCCAACATCAGTGCCCGACCTCACTAATGCTCTTGTGGCTGAATGGAAGCAAGTCCCTTCAGCAGTGTTCCAACATCTAGTGGAAAGCCTTCCAAGAAGAGTGGAGACTGTTGTAGCGGGAAAGGGGGGACCAACTCCATATTAATACCCATGATTTTGGAATGAGATGTTCGACGAGCAGGTGTCTACATAGTTTTGGTCATATAGTGTCGTTTTCTGGCCTCACTTCTCCACTTTAATTTCCTTTTCCTTCATTTAGCAAGGGGCTAGATTATATCAGATCTGCACTAGCTGACACCCGCATAGTGGTTGTTTTGGTTGTCAGAGTTGGAATTACATTAGAGCTGTCAAATCCACAAGTGGCTTCTTGCGTTAGTTTAGTACGGACACTGCCATTGGATGCAACAAAATCATCCGACTTTATAATCAGGTAAATCCCATGATTTAATCCCATGATACCTTGATTAGACTTGCGATAAATTCCCCCATCCAAATTAACATAAAACATGCATTAGCCAACATTTTCTGTTGCCATTTGAACTTCTAACCCTTTAGGGATAATAAGGTAGTGGTTTGTGACACGCAAGAGCAGTTGCTCACCTATTGTACCGCCAACACATCTGCTATGTGGATGTCCGCTAACACAGGTTAATAGTTTATCTGATTGAGTAGACACATTTCCTACTTTGATTTTTTTTCCTGTTTTCTTCCCGCATGTCTGAGGCTACTGGTGCTGGGTCCTGAGTGATAGACTTTCAGGCCCACATGTCTCCGGCCTCTACTGTCAGTCGTGATCTAAGACCTGTCACACACTACCAACAGCACACGCTGCTCGTGACACATGAAAGGATGTTTGTCAGGGCACCCCCACCACTTGAACTGCACTTCCAACTCTCCCTCTACAGTCTGCACATGTGGCATATAGAGGCTGCTTAGAGGAAGAAAACTGGACATGGATGGCAAGGAGTTACTATATTATACAGCATGCTGATTTGTAAACAGCATTGCATGGTTTAAGGGTAATATAAATATTTTTGGGGAGATCGATCCAAGAAATTTCTTCCCTATAGAACCACAGTCATCGATTAGTGTAGATACTGTATCTGGCTGGCCTGCAGACATTTTTTTGTACATGTACATGCCTGGGAAGAAGCTTAAGTAGATGGTGGGGTTGTGGCCGATAAACAAGCCTGATGCTCTAATAACCTTATAGATTGGTGGTCCTCGCCTTGGTGGTGCAGGGTAAAGTCTATAGTAACATTATACTGTAACCTTATAGATGGTGGTCCTCGGGTGGTGCAGGGTGTCAGCCACTATAGTAACTTTATAGATTGGTGGTCCTCGGTGGAGAGTTCAGTATATGAACAAGGCAGATAATATGAGACTCGTCTGATGTGGTGCAGGGTAGAGTCAGCCACTATAGTAACCTTATAGATTGGTGGTCCTCGCCTTGGTGGTGCAGGGTAAAGTCAGCCACTATAGTAACTTTATAGATTGGTGGTCCTCACCCTGGTGGTGCAGGGTAAAGTCAGCCACTATAGTAACTTTATAGATTGGTGGTCCTCACCCTGGTGGTGCAGGGTAAAGTCAGCCACTATAGTAACTTTATAGATTGGTGGTCCTCTCCCTGGTGGTGCAGGGTAAAGTCAGCCACTATAGTAACTTTATAGATTGGTGGTCCTCACCCTGGTGGTGCAGGGTAAAGTCAGTCACTATAGTAACTTTATAGATTGGTGGTCCTCACCCTGGTGGTGCAGGGTAAAGTCAGTCACTATAGTAACTTTATTGCAGTTCCGTTACTTAAGTGGTTCTACTAGATTGTTCTTTACACTTCCAGTTTGATCTGACCTAGCAGCACATAGTACAATAACTGAATGGTCTAGGGTGACCAGACGTCCCCAATTTCCGGAAAGAGTCCCCGATTTTGGTGGCCTGTCCCCTGCCAGAGTTGTCCCCAAAAATGAGAAAAAATCAACTAAATTGAGGATGATATTTCAATAATCTAACACTGTATCCAATCAGATTTTCATGTAAAAAGGATGCGTATCCCTGTACCAATCTCATTTGCTCCTTTTAAGAGAACGCATTATCAGCTATACGTTGTAACCACCACATGAACAACCATGCCCATGTGCTCTTCTATCACGCACACAATGATGTCCCAGGGGGAAAAACTGTTTGTTTGCAGTAACTTCTTTGTTTTTGTATTATAGTTTTGTATATATTTTTTATTTTAGCGCCCCTCCCCCCCTTCCCAGATATTGATACTGTCTGTGTGTGGATCATACAAGTCTGTGGGCATGAATCATACGTTAATTTGGTGTCATTAGGACTGTGATTGCCTAATAAATCCAGTCCATTAGTTCATTAGGAGGAGATGGGTTTCATAGGAGAGGCTTGGGGAGAGACAGGTCTTTCAGACCCATTAACAAAACATTCCAGATAGTTTAGGCTGGTGCTTATCTGAGTTAGGTCAACAGTTAGGAGGTCTACTGTACAGCGGGGTCTCTATCGGGTGTGTTCAGTAAGGTTTACCCCCGGAACCTGGTGAAACCACAGCCTCAGTAGTTTTAGGGGCTCTCAAGTGATATGAATTGCAGTACGTTTAAGGGATTTTTTCTTCTTCACTTTACCTAACAGCTTGATGCAGTGACTGGTCTCTCATATGTCTTTCATTGTTGGGATTTTGTTTAATTCAGGCTAAATTTGTCAGTTGGGTGAATGCTTAAATGAATCCCTGTATCTAATTAACTTATATTTAAGTTAACTAACATAGATAAATCATGCATGAATATCGCACCATCTTTGACACAATCATACTTTCAAATGAGATCCCACTAGTTTAACCTGACACACAGTGTCTTAAGTTTTATTTTAAATAATAAGCTGCAGCTTGTCAACTGCCGTGATTCCATCTCCCTAAACACATGCCTCGAAGGTCAGCTCTCTCATTTGGTAAATAGTCTCCATGACTACATTAGTGGAAGGCTCTGTTGATTGAATTAGGGATGAAATCTCACTGGGATGTTCTGGAGACAGAGGAGGGGAGAGGACAGGGAGGTCTTGTTTAAAAAAGGATCATATGATCTGCTTGACATGCTGTGGGAAGGACAGACTGCCTAGTATGAGAGAACTCTGTGGAGCTAAGGCAAGAACAGGTTGAATTAAGGTCCTACCATTCTCCTACAAGGCAGTTCCCCATCCATGTCAAAGAGATCCTGTGTTTTGAACACTGCCTTGTAGAGTCCAGTCAACTCCCTCACTCAGCAGAGCTTTTACTAATCCTACCTAAACCTGGCCTAGGACACTCTATGCCTCTCCATCAATTTGACCTGCTCTAAAGCCTTCCAGAATCTAGCTAGTATTATATTATACTATAGTACCTACCAGGTAGGTGTAAGCCTTAGACTGCTCTATGAGTCAGTAACAGAACACCCTACTACTTCTCACAATGTTCCTTGTGACAGTGAACATACAAGCTGAACTGCCGTTTAATAACCCAAGCAAGTCTATGCAGAAACTAGTGAAGGCCGTTTTGAAGGAGGCCCAGAGTCACTCAGAGACAGAGTTGTTAAGAGAATTGAGGATGGAAAGAGCAGAGAGTGAAAAAGGCACAGACACAAGCCGGTTAGATGGTCAAATTGATGTTGCCCAATGTTTGAGAAGCATCAAGCTGCAGATTAGAGGTCGACCGATTAATCGGAATGGCCGATTTTAATTAGGGCCGATTTCAAGTTTTCATAACAATCGGAAATCGGTATTTTTGGACACCGATTTAGCCTAAAAAATAAATAAATATATATATTTTTTCACCTTTATTTATCCTTTATTTAACTAGGCAAGTTAATTAAGAACACATTCTTATTTTCAATGACGGCCTAGGAACGGTGGCTTAACTCCCTTGTTCAGGGGCAGAATGACAGATTTTTACCTTGTCAGCTCGGGGATTCAATCTTGCAACCTTACAGTTAACTAGTCTAACGCTCTAACCACCTGATTACATTGCACTCCACGAGGTGAATGCCTGTTACGTGAATGCAGTAAGAAGCCAAGGTATGTTGCTAGGTAGCATTAAACTTATCTTATAAAAAACAATTAATCAATCATAATCACTAGTTAACTACACATGGTTGATGATATTACTAGTTTATCTAGCGTGTCCTGCCTTGCATTTAATCGATGCGGTGCGTATTCGGAAAGAGGACTGTCATTGCTCCAATGTGTACCTAACCAAAAACATCAATGCCTTTCTTAAAATCAATACACATGTATATATTTTTAAACCTGCATATTTAGTTAATATTGCCTGCTAACATGACTCGTTGCGAACTGTGAAGACTATTTCTTCCTAAGAAAGACAGCCAACTTCGCCAATTGGGGGATGATTTAACAAAAGCGCATTTGCAATAAAAGCAGAACCGTTGCATGACTGTACCTAACCATAAGCATCAATGCATTTCTTAAAATCAATACACAGAAGTATATATTTTTAAACCTGCATATTTAGCTAAATGAAATCCAAGTTAGCAGGCAATATTAACCAGGTGAAATTGTGTCACTTCTCTTGCGTTCATTGCACGCAGAGTTGGTGTATATGCAACAGTTTGAGCTGCCTAATTTGCCAGAATTTTATGTAATTATAACTTAACATTGAAGGTTGTGCAATGTAACAGGAATATTTATACTTAGGGATGCCACCCTTTAGATAAAATACAGAACGGTTCCGTATTTCACTCAAAGAATAAACATCTTCTTTTCGAGATGATAGTTTCCGGATTCGACAATATTAATGACCAAAGGCTCATATTTCTGTGTGTTATTATGTTATAATTAAGTCTATGATTTGATAGAGCAGTCTGACTGGTTCCTACCACCGCTCAGTCAGACTGCTCTGTCAAAGCATTCATTCAAACAGCAATTTTGTGCGTTTTGCCAGCAGCTCTTCGCTGTGCATCAAGCATTGAGCTGTTTATGACTTCAAGCATATCAACCCCCGAGATTAGGCTGATGTAACCGATGTGAAATGGCTAGCTAGTTAGCGAGGTGCACGCTAATAGCGTTTCAAACGTCACTCGCTCTGAGACTTGGAGTGGTTGTCTGTGTTCCTGGTTCGATCCCAGGTAGGGGCGAGGAGAGAGACGGAAGCTATACTGTTACACTGGCAATACTAAAGTGCCTATAAGAACATCCAATAGTCAAAGGTATATGAAATACAAATCGTATAGAGAAAAATAGTCCTATAATTCCTATAACAACTACAACCTAAAACTTCTTACCTGGGAATATTGAAGACTCATGTTAAATGGAACCACCAGCTTTCATATGTTCTCATGTTCAAGGAACTTAAACGTTAGCTTTTTTACATGGCACATATTGGACTTTTACTTTCTTCTCCAACACTTTGTTTTTGCATTATTTAAACCAAATTGAACATGTTTCATTATTTATTTGAGGCTAAATTGATTTTATTGATGTATAATATTAAGTTAAAATAAGTGTTCATTCAGTATTGTTGTAATTGTCATTATTACAAATACGTAAAAAAAAAAATCGGTATCGGCTGTTTTTGGTCCTCCAATAATCGGTATCGGCGTTAAAATTATAATCTGTCGACCTCTACTGCAGATTATGCGCGGTGACGCTTCATGGTCTGCGAGTCTCAAAACACATGCGCTTGTGCCTCATGGTATTTAAAAAAAATCTCATGCTGTGTATGTGCGACATTTGTTGGTCTCATCGCGTGAGTCAGTAGCTTTATTCCAGGGCGTCACTGGGCTAAGCACATACCAGTCAGGGCACTGAACCAGAACCAGGTTCAGTGCGTTATGTTAACCACTGTTGCTTGTGCAGCTATATAGTACACACAAGCTAGGATAGCAAGCTTGTACACACTAGCTAGTACAACACTAGCTAGCTAGTACACGCTAGTCCCTATTTTCTAATTCTAAATGTAATTTCACCATTGTGCTGTTGGTAGCGGTAATGTTGATTGTGGTAATGTTGGTAATGGCGCCGGAAGAAATTGCAGCAGTTTTAAGAGCGCCCAACCAATTGTGCTATTATGTGTTTTGTTTCACGTTATTTGTAACTTATTTTGTACATAATGTTTCTGCAACCGTATGTTATGGCAAAAAAGAGCTTCTGGGTATCTGGACAGCAATCACTCACCTCGGATTAGACTAAGATTTTTCTTCAACAAGCAAGAAGCACAAGACATTCTCCAAACACCCGACAGTGTCATCATCCCCGTTATTTGCAAGGGGAGGCGACGCAGGTACAGAGGATAAAGAGCCGGATGCCAGGTCAGGACCCGGAAAAGGCGAGTGGGAAAGCTGGCGTTACCATCAATACTACTCGCCAACGTGCAATCATGGGACAATAAACTATAGATGAGGTACGATCACGAATATCCTACCAACAGGACATCAAAAACCGTAATATCCTATGTTTCACGGAATCGTGGCTGAACGACAACATGGATATTCAGCTAGCGGGATATACGCTGCACCAGCAAGATGGAACAGCACAGTAAGGAGGGAGGGGGGGGGGGGTCTGTGTATATTTGTTAACAACAGCTGGTGCACGAAATCTAAGGAAGTCTCTAGATTTTGCTCGCCTGAAGTAGAGTATATTGTGATAAATTGCAGGCCACACTGAGTTTATTTACCACCACAGACAGATGCTGGCACTAAGACAGCACTCAGACAGCTGTAAAAGGAAATAAGCAAACAGGAAACCACTCACCCAGAGGCGGCACTCTAGTGGCCGGAGACTTTAATGCAGGGAAACTTAAATCAGTTCTACCAAATTTCCATCAACATGTTAAATGTGCAACCAGAGGAGAAAAAAATCTAGATCACCTGTACTCCACACACAGAGAAGCGTACAAAGCTCTCCCTCACCCTCCATTTGGTAAACCCGACCACAACTCTATCCTCCTGATTCCTGCTTACAAGTGAAAGCAGGAAGCACCAGTGACTCTGTCTATAAAAAATGTGGTCAGATGAAGCAGATGCTAAACTACAGGACTTTTTTGCTATCACAGACTTTAACTTGAGAAGTACACCACATCAGTCACTGGCTTTATCAATAAGTGCATCGAGGACGTCTTCCCCACAGTAACTGTACGTACATACCCCAACCAGAAGCCATGGATTACAGGCAACATTCACACTGAGCTAAAGGGTAGAGCTGCCGCTTTCAAGGTGAGGGACTCTAACCCGGAAGCTTACAAGAAATCCTACTATGCCCTGCAACGAAGCATCAAACAGCCCTGTATTGACACTTTGCCTAAGATTGAATCATACTACATCGGCTCCGACGCTCGTCTTATGTGGCAGGGCTTGCAAACTATTACAGGGAAGCACAGCCGCGAACTGACCAGTGACACGAGCCTACCAGACGAGCTAAATCTCTTCTATACTCGCTTCGAGGCAAGCAACACTGAGGCATGCATGAGAGCATCAGCTGTTCCGGACGACTGTGTGATCACGCTCTCCGTAGCCGACGTGAGTAAGACCTTTAAACAGGTCAACATGCACAAGGCTGCGGGTCCAGATGGATTACCAGAACGTGTGCTCCGGGCATGTGGGCCCCCAGGTGGCATGTGGGCCCCCACCTGGGCCCCCAGGTGATGAGGGTAGTTAGCAACACATCTGCCATGCTGATCCTCAACACTGGAGCTCACCAGGGGTGCGTGCTCAGTCCCCTCCTGTACTCCCTGTTCCCCCACTACTGCATGGCCAGGCACGACTCCAACACCATCATTAAGTTTGCAGACGACACAATAGTGGTAGGCCTGATCACCGACAACAACGAGACAGCCTATAGGGAGGAGGTCAGAGACCTGGCCGGGTGGTGCCAGAATAACAACCTATCCCTCAACGTAACCAAGACTAAGGAGATGATTGTGGACTACAGGAAAAGGAGGACCGAGCACGCCCCCATTCTCATCGACGGGGCTGTAGTGGAGCAGGTTGAGACCTTCAGGTTCCTTGCTGTCCACATCAACAACAAACTAGAATGGTCCAAACACACCCATACAGTCGTGAAGAGGGCACGACAAAGCCTATTCCCCCTCAGGAGACTGAAAAGATTTGGCATGGGTGCCTGAGATCCTCCAAAAGGTTCTACAGCTGCAACATTGAGAGCATCCTGACTGGTTGAATTACTGCCTGGTACGGCAATTGCTCAGCCTCTGACCGCAAGGCACTACAGAGGGTAGGACGTAAGGCCCAGTACATCCCTGGGACTAAGCTGCCTGCCATCCAGGACCTCTACACGAGGAGGTGTCAGAGGAAGGCCCTAAAAATTGTCAAAGACCCCAGCCACCCCAGTCATAGACTGTTCTCTCTACTACCGCATGGCAAGCGGTACCGGAGTGCCAAGTCTAGGACAAAAAGGCTTCTCAAAAGTTTTTGCCCCCAAGCCATAAGACTCCTGAACAGGTAATCAAATGGCTACCCGGACTATTTGCATTGTGAGCGCAATGCTGCTACTCTCTGTTTTTCATATATGCATAGTTACTATAACTATACCCTCGTGTTCATACTACCTCAATTGGGCC